>NW_010309977.1:92415-107430 GCF_000700745.2 Antrostomus carolinensis | reverse complement strand
TCCCATGGGATCGTTGGAACTGAAAAGGACGTGTGTATTTTGTGTAAGCCTGGAAATGCCGTGGCCTGGCTGAGTGGGAAACGCTGCTGGAGCCAGAAGAGTGTGAATGTGTTACTCTGCTGGGGCAGATTACATCGGAGATTGATACAGGAAGTGAGAAAAAAAAAACCCTCAGTGGGGGAAAGGAGCAGGGAAAGGGCTGTGTGTGCAGGGATTGGGTTTCCTCCTTCATGCTGAACAAAGCGCAGAGCCCCACCAACTGCCCGCCTTGCTGGGATGCCTGTCACGCCGAGGCACGGCCAGCGGGGTCACACAGAACCCAAGGGCTCTGCAAGAGCTCAGGGCAATTCACTGTCACATAGCTCAGCTCCCTAGGCTGTCCTGCCAGGCAAACCTTGTGCTGAGATGATCTGCTGAAGGTCGGAGCAAAGAAGAGATCATAGAATCATAGAATGGTTTGGGTTGGAAGGGACCTTAAAGCTCATCCAGTTCCAACCCCCCTGCCAGCAGCAGGGACACCTTCCACTAGACCAGGTTGCTCTAGACCAGGTTGCTCACATCAGGAGATGTGGGGTGGAATCGAACCATCAGCCAGCGCTCTCTTTTCGGGGCCATGCAGAATAACGGGCAGGGGACTGACACAAACACGAGCTGTTTACTCATCCAACAAGGCAAATATCATCATCCCTGTTTTACAGAGGGACTGCATTTCTTAGAGATCTGGAAAGAATGAAGATCCCCCGAGCCTTCGGGCTACTGTGTTATCCACAAAACCACACAAAAGGTTTAAAGTCCAAACAGACTAAAACCAGCCTCATCTTCTTGAGTTATGGGTCCCAACTCCTCTGTGAGCTGCAGTACAGGCTTCTGGTGGTACAGAGTTGCCCACTGTATCAGCAACACCTAGATGGGACCCTCTCAGCTACCAGCAGACCCAGGGGTTGGAGGGACATGGCACATTGCTGCTATTTTTTTTTTTCATTACCACATAAATAGCAAGTATTCTCAAGGAGGGCCAATTCATGGGGAGATCGAGTAACACAGATAACGGGACGACAAACAACCTGCATTCAAGTTCTCCAAATGGGAGAAGGAAAAAAACAACCCCACTGCAATTCTATGTAGGAACTGCTGTTTCAGATCAAGCCTGATGCTTGCACAGCCCAGGGCTGAGATGCAGGAAGCCCAGGTTTAACCCCCAGCAACGCCCTGGCTCTGCAAAGTGACCACAGCCGGACACTCACGCACCTCACCCGCCTTCTTCCTGCAGAATTTAGGCAGCAGTACCAGCAGTGCTGGAGCAGGGACGGCTGACAGTAACCCCCACAGGGAATGGTGTCACAGGGACCACAAACACCTTTGGATGAGGACAGGCAGTTCAGTATTTTTGAAATTCCCATAGCGGCACCAGAAATATTGAAAAGGACATCCGAGAGCACCTCCTGTACCATCTGTCTGGAACTAAGATTTCAGTTTGGCAGTGTTTTGTATTTTCAAAGTACAAGCAACAGCAAAAATTCCTGAAGAAAGGAAAGTGACAGTAGATGACTTCATCCATACCTGATCCACAGCCACTCTGGAGCACAGCAGAGAGCACCTTCTAGGTGAAAAAATTCTATTTTTTTCTTTAATATTTCTCACCTTTAAACCCCAGATCCACTTATTCTAAAATCATGTTCTCTCTCCAGGCCAGACTAACTGGGTGTGGATGTGTTGGTGCAACTCTGTGACCTGCATTTTGCAGACATTCAGTGATGATTATAAGGCTCCTGTCTGGCCCTAAAACCTGTGAATGTTACCCATTTTGGCCCAAGAAATGAAGATGACTGCCCTTCAGAACTGAACCACAGGCATCTCCTTGGGACCTTCAATCAAAATTGAGTTAGTTAGGACAGCACCCCGTACTCGCAGGTCATTCTGAGGCCTGACTCTATAATGACTTTGGAGAAAACCACAACCCTCCTGCTTCAGCGCCACTTTCTGCCTCTGGGAGCAAAACCTGTGGTTTTTGTGAGCCATCTGCTCTTTTCAGGTTCCTCTCCCAGCTAAAGGTTGGCCAAATTCTTTGGTTTTGCACAAACCCTTTCCACTCACACGCAACTCAGTTTCAGTGTGCTTCTTGCACAATAAACCAGCATTTCACAAGCTGTCCTTGCTCTTGCAGGGATCAAGAAGAATAGTGTTGCTGTGAGAAATGCCACAAAACTATCAAATACCTTTGCTATTAACTGAACCGTACCCGAGTTTCAATCATAAGTTAATAGTTTAAAACAGATTTTGAGCATTCATCTCTTTTTTTTTGTACAGTATGCACTTTATTGCAGAGAAGACTGGATGCATTTTTAAAATAAACTCAGGAGTTGCACAGTTTCCAGGCGTTTCTAAGAAGTGTTGCTCACAGTAACTCAAACACAACCGAGTCTGTCAGAGAAACAGTAAGAGGGGACTCAATCCTGTCATCTGCAATCACTTGAGAGAGCCAGAAAATCTTGCAACCGATTATTTCAGAGCCATGTAAAAGGTGGCTCTGCTCCTGCGAGCACCTCCGCCAGCAGAACAGAGGTTAACCGTGTCACTCCTGATTTACACCAGTGTAACTGAGACCATGGGTCTGTATCATGAAAGCAGCCAGTGAAGATTTTATGTCAGCGTGATACGCACGTGGTGGCAGATTTGTGACCTTCCCTGAAGGGCTTTATTTGGGATGAGATTAGAAACAGCATCTCCCATTTCAGGTGTTACTGGATCTCTGGACTGATGCACAGCAACGCTGCCCAGTCCCTCTCCACATGGGAAAGAAATCTTGGCGTGAAAACGCATCAAGTCGTAACAGGCACTAACTACCACAATAAACTGTAACACAGGCTTTGTCTGCCCTGGATGCTGCTGGGTTTTGGAAGCATCCCAGTGGGTCACAGCCAGCCCCAGGGAGGCTGAGGGTTAGTCACAGCCCCAAACTGGGATCACAACACATTAGACTGTGGCTTGAAATGTTCTTCAGCGTATCAGTTAAGATAATGCATTTTCCTGATGAGACCATCCACAATAATTGCTTTTGAGAGACACTGGCTGCATCAGGAATTTGAACATTATAATATTAGATAAAAATCCCCAACTTTTTTTCTGTAAAACGTGTTTCCTTACAGATTACATACCCCAAAAGTGAGGCCTTCTCTCTCAGCCACCACAGTGTGATATTAAACACAGTTCAAACTCTTGATGCAAGTCCAGAGCTCGTCCGAGGACACTGAGGCTGAATGGGCTGGCACAAGACACATGAGCATAGAAAAGCCTTAAAACTACCAGACTCTCAGATCTGCTTCCCACCTCCTACACCTTTTCCAAGCTTCACTGACATAAACAGTAATGGCAATTTTTACCAGCTGAAGATCTGACAGAGGGCTCAAACTCTAATGATGTAAAACCACACGGGAATCAGAAATTCCCCGTGATGGATGTACAGTAGAATGGCTCAGAGTGCGCTCAAGCTGTATGCTACAGAAGAGCTGGAGGTTGTTTTACGTTTAAATGCTGATGTGTAGTGTCCTGAAAGGCAGTTCTCTTTATTCCATTAGCGTTGTGCCAGCCAGATGAAAGCTAAAAATCTGCTGAGGTGAATGGGAACCTTGGCAAAAGTAACTGAAAAAAGCCCCAGAATCTGAAGGCTTCTGCGTAACAACAGAGCAGGGACAGCACCAATCAAGACAAGAGTTCACCCAACCCACTGTGTGCCTCAAAGCTTAATTTGGAAAGGATGCTTGGGGAGCAGGGGTGACAAATCATTCATCGGTCACTTCCTGACGGCTTTGCCAAGGCTGCCAGTGCTGGCGGTTCGTAAGTGTGCGCATGTGACTTGCTAATTGAAAACCTTTCCATGAGATGAGAGACCACAACTCATGGAGACTTTGGAAGGCCATCCCAAAGCGAGGTGCTTCTGCCACAGGCTAAATTTTAATCTGTGATGAGTAAGTGAGCCTGAGGCCAATGAATGCTTTAAGCGCTCACATCTATTCCCTTTCAGAAGAAAAGAGAAAATTATCGCATGAAGTGGTCGCTAGGCACAAATGATTCTTCTTCAAACAGATTCCCACAGGTTTCTCCCTTGCAATTACTAAAATATACTATGTGATGTGTCACGAGGACGACAAGTAATTGACATTTAAGGCAATCTAATTTCCATAGCCCTCCCGTGATTTCCACTGAGCAGATCGCCTTTCTCCTCCTTCTCTAGGAACGATTTCTTGCACGTGAACATGACAAGCAGCAGCATTGGCAAATGCCACAGACTGCAGAAGAAGAGCTTCCTGGAGCTGCTGCGGTCTGCATCCCTGTAGAACCGAAAGCCGAGGTAGGAGATGTAGAGGTTAATAGGGAGCGAAATGATGGGGAAAGTCCACGTGGTGATGTCGAGAACAGGAGCCACCGTTGAGAGTCCGATTAAGGCCAAGCAGTGACGCAGAGCCACCCGCCTGCACAGCCCTGGGTGGGTGACGGACATCATACAGTATCCTCCTCGGGAGTAATCTTCCCGCAGACCCCAGCTCAGGGCATTGAAGTGAGGGAACTGCCAGGAATAGAGGATTCCTCCCAACAGTAACGCACCTGCAGCGGGAGAGAGAAGGAAACGTGCGTTAGAGGGTCACTGCAAGAAGTGCTACATGAAGACCTCTGTGGGTCTGGGCTGTGTTTGCAGAAGAGCAGCGCTCCAAACCTCTCCCACCGCACTGTGCAGGAGACAAGGCCTGCTCTGTGAGAGAAGGCAAGGCGTGCTCTGTTTTTAACGGCATTGACACAGGGTTGTGCACGGTGGTTCCTCTGCGTTTGGAGCACTTAATTTGAAAAAGCATTTCAACAACTCACTTCCTCCTAATGAACCATTGCTAATTGGTTTCTGTACCAATTCAGTCTCTACCTGAGGGAAAATTGATGGAAATGTAGCAAAGTTGGGCAAGAGGCTTTTCCTAGGAGCCTCTAGCTTCCACTTCCAGCTCCTGAGTTGGTGCACCCGGAGCAGAGTGTCACATTGACCAGGAACAGGGAGCCCTGCTCAAGGACAGCAGAAAAGGAGGATAAGCTGCTTCCTCCTGAGAACTGGGAAAACACCAGCACCCTGGTAGCCTGGAGCATGGCTCAGCTTTCTGTTTGCCCATTGCACAAAGGGAGGGAGTTGCTCACAGCACGGGGAGCACCTCGATCAGGACCTTGGGCAGATGGCAGAACTGGCAGAAGCTGCTAATGAGGTGACAGAAGATGGAGAACTTTTTACTCCTTCCAGCTAATTGTGAGAACTTCTAAGTAGCTTGATCAAGTATCAGGTCACACCAATTAGCTCCTTTTACATTTAAAAAGGAGCTATGGAAGCAGCACATTTTTCACAGCTATCCTCAGGACATGGTACAGGGCTTATCTAGGCAGAAGCAGCTTATATGCTGATTTCAGCAAGCTTCAAGGAGGCCCTCAAGACTAAACTCCCTTCACTGATTTTGTTTGAAGACACAAAAAATCCCCCAAGGTTGTTGCGCATTATGAGCATTCCTGGATTTTCCTTTTGTTTCCCCAGCTCCCAAACACTCGGCTCTGGCATTAACACTTTCCTTGCATCTCCCTGCCTCCGTGAGCTCATTCTCTATGGAAACTATTTCTCAGTTGGAGCCATGAGTCTGTAATTTTCTTAATGGCTTGACAGAAACAGCAACATGTATCTCCACACAGGTTAATGTATTTAAATTCTTCCCCAAACACTCACTTCTCCAGTGACTGCTCGGGCTCTAACACAGACCAAGTCACTGTCTCCTCTGAACCTTCATGGTTCACACCTTCTCTCCACCTCTTCTGGTTGTGTGTTCCTTGGGGCTGTGCATGTCTAGTTCTCGTCTTAAACAGCCTCCCATACACTGGTGTTGTCATGCAAATAATAATAATCTAAGTTTGCAAAAACCTTTTTTTTTTGGCCCTACCTTATCAACCAGTGAAGGAACAGTCCATTGGATTTAACACAGGTTTCTACTCACCTAGAAGATCCAGTAGTGGTATAAAAGACCCATCTCATTGCTTTTAAAAATGAGTAACAAATACTCCATGAGGTGAGTACATGCCTCTGGAAGTTGATTACACTAAGGATGGAGATAGCTGCTCACACATTGGGCATGCAGCTTTCAGAACAACATGGCCTGCTACAAATTACAGGTGATTTCCTCGACTACGGCCCAAAATTTCTGCAAATCCTTCCACTCAATCCTCCCAAAGTAAATTTTCAAGGTGTGGATGCTTAACACCATCTCTAAATTGGAACCTTTCAAGATGGTTCAAAATAGTGCACCCCAAAATTACCATTAATTTCAGAAAATCGTGGCAACAAAAGTAATTTTGGCTGAAACAAAATAGGATTGGCTTCAGTTCTGCTGAAATCTAAGGGAGTAGCTGTACTGAAATAAAGTGAAATAACACTTAATCAAGAAGCAGTACTCCCTACAACAGGAGGAACGATGGGAAAAATGTTCTTGGAATATGTCATTCTTTAGCTTCTTCCTATTCTTGTAAAACATATTACCGGAGGCAGGATCCTGAGTTTGATAAACCTAAGCTAGGAATATTTTTCAAGTTGTACACCCGAAGTGCTTTAGAGACACTAGCTTGTCATTTTTTATAACTTAGGGAAAGTTAAGCTACAATTATCCATCAGCTGAGGAAACTGAAGTAGCTGGAGCTGGGACCAGGATTCAGAGGCTGAGGCTGTCCCAGCTTCCCACGGCTATGGAGCAGCCGGCTTTTCATCTGGCATGTGCTGTGTCCCTGCGTCTCGGCTGTAACACAGGTTTTGCTTATTCAATTGTTCAAACGTTGTGTGCAGCCAAGCTTCAAACACACCCTAAACCTCAAACACACAAAAACCTTTAACAGTTCTCTAACTATGACACCATTAAAAAAAAGTCATCTGGAGAAACTTTTAAACACAAACAGACCAACTAAACTACTTGAGGCTGGATTCCCATTTACAAAGCTCTGGTTTTTACATGCAAGCCTTTGGAATTTAATTACTTTGATTACATTACAACCATTTGAGATAATTGATATTTTACAGAGAAGCTGAACAGTAAAACAATTTAATAGCCCATTATGAGGATTTTAACTGACCACATCTTTTTGTTAGTTTCCCATGTGCCTTGGACATCCTGTAATTTCCTCTGCCCAGGCTGAGACTGTCAGGTTGTCAGAGAGTTTTAAGCGTCACGTAAGACTGATGACTTGCAAAGCACAGCACACAGTACAGTAGGATTCAGCATCAAATGAGCCCACAGTAGGAATCCTGTCAAGCCCAGAGCAGACACTGTAATACTTATTAATTACTAGATGAATGTTAACTGTGTCATAATTAGGTCAGCAGTGTTTTTAAGCAATATTACAGGGAGACTAACTCTGGAGAATTACCTGGTTGAAAATAGTGCAGAGTCTACTCTGCTGCTTCTGTGCGGTTCCCAACAGTTTGGGAACTCGGCTGAATCAATGCAAATCTTCTTTTTCTCTACAGTCTATATAATTAGTGAAGACCAGAGGAGGTTGCTCACAAGCGGAACGCATGGAGCTGGCAGGGAGTTCACAAAAGCAAAGCCAGAGCAGAGCCACCGCGTGTCCTTTGGCCGTGGGAGAGCCAGCACCCAGGGACGCCGCAGCCCCCGGGCTCCTCCGCCGCGCCTGGAAAACCTCAGCCCAGGCTGACCGATATCAATTTCATATCAGACCTCTCAGCTTTTCCACAAGTGTTTATAAAGTGCAAGACCACAAGTACCTGGCTCCTGGACATCCCAAACTCTTTGCCCCTTTTTGGCCAAATTTTTCATAGCTGCAAGTTTTAGCCCCTTTATGACCATTTCCAAACTCTTCACTTCTCCAAGTGTGAGAGCCCGGGACAGCTGCGAGCAGACACTTACACATCCTAATAACTTGGCAGACAAGTCCTGGTTGATTTTGGAAAAGAAAAAAAATGAAGTCTGTTTAGGCAAACAGGACCCAGGTCTCCAGCATTCTTTGACTCTTGTGTGCAAAATGGGTGTAAAATGTTTTCATGTTGAGTTCCTATTGTTTTCTCACTTTGTACTAGCTTAAATCATCTCAAAAGTTACAGGATTGAAGAGAACCAGGTAGGTTCTAGAGCATCCACACAGTTAAAGATAAATCACAGGTTTTACCATTTATCATTATTTTTAAGGTTAAGTTATTATTTCTTTTCTTAAATTCTTTGAGAAGTATTTAAACAGTAATATATCTTCTTTTTAATAAACAAGAGCAAGCTGAGATTTTTATTTTCTTTTAATATCTACGATAAAGCCAAAATGTCAACTGGTGTTGAAGAAGGTAGAAAATGGTTCCTTCTTTCTGTAAATATATTTTTATCTAGTAAAATACTAAAGCTTTATAAATTGCACTTTTCCTAAAATAAACAAGACACTAAATTCCACAGTGATTCGGAAAGTACTTGGCAAGATGCTCTAAGGTTCAACAAATTTGGGTAAGACTTGGAAGTAAGTGTGAGATGATCCTTCCAAAAGCAACTAGTGATTCTGGGCTTACAAACTGCACTAGCTGACAGTCTAATTTTCAGAATTACAAGAGCATCCCTCTCTGAAATTATGCTCTTCATGGTGTCACGAAGGCCATGTGGTACCTCTGAACTTTGATTAAAATTTCACGCTTTACTCCTTTTAAAGCAATTTATGATGACCTCATTTGCTGGATGGTCCAAATCTCAGGCGAGGGAGCAATGTCAGTGCCTGAGCCTGTTGAGTCCTTGGCCTCTCTGCTAAGAAGAGCATCTAAGAGCCAGAAACTGGAAGATGGTTTTTAGGGTGTAAGCCCTCGCAGGGTGTGAGCTCTGACGACTCCTAACACACAGAGACCAGAGCAATCAGGGAGAAACAACTTCTTGTTCTGTCCACCCCGGGCTTGCGCTGGGATCAGTGAGCCAGGCACTCCCTAGTGCGAGTCCCCCAAACTACTCATGGTTTGTAAAGGACACAGAGTCTGTTTGAGTCTATACATCATCTACCCAAGCCAAAGCGGGCACATTTGGCCGCTGAGCTGGCAGTGCCAACAGCAACCATGCTGGTAGCATCGTTCTGAGCAAACTGTTTCATTCACATACAGCAACCTGAGGACTGCAAACCTATTTTCTCATCCACTAAAGGGCAGAAGTAATGTTTGGCTCCTGCTTGACGGTCTCACGCTGAGGATGCCACTCTCTTAAGTAGCGATTTGAAATATGCCTCTTTCATGCTGGCAATACCTTTCATCATCAAAGCGCTTTATATGCTGTACAGTTGGCACATGGAGCAGCAGCGATGATTTCACCCGCAGCTGAATTATTTCAGCTGTTTGCCTTAAACAAGGCACAATAGTTTGGGATGATCCAATTGAAACTCTCCAAACAATTTCTAAAGTCAAGTTCTTCCAGGGCAGAAAAGGACTTGAGCTACAAGAGGGCACAGGCAGGAGCACAGTGTGTGTTGGTGGAGCACCAGGCTCTGGAGCAGGGCCAGCCAGAGTCCGAGCAGCCTGGGCAGGCAGATAAACCCAGGCCTTGTCTGCAGGCCCTGTCTGCACAAGTCAAGGCAAACACGTCCAAGGTTATCTACAGAGACTGCTGTGTCAACAGCATGTTCCTGAAAACACACTGGAGATGAACAACTTATTCTTTCCTCTTATCCTTCTCATTGTTCTTTAGACAACAGACAGTGCCTTCCCCCTACATAGTGTTCTGCAAACCTCTGGTATCACTTTCAAGCTCCAGGCAGGACAAACACCCATTTACTTAATCAATAAAAGAAAAAAAAAAAAAAGAAAAGAAAGGGGGAGCTGATCTGTAGCATCAATTCAAGAATGGACTCGCTCCTTCTGTCTTTGCTTTGGTGCTGCATATGTATGACTGGGAAGTGGCCAACCAGGCATTAAAATAAACATGGAATGGTTAAAATATCAGCTCCAAAACAGATGTTGAAATCTTGCTGCATTTCCCAAAGCTGGTGTTTACTGCCTTGGCAACCTAAGAATGCTGTTTTGCTTAAAGCACAATTTTAGTAATTCTTCTGCCTTGAATAATGTGAAGGAATTTTTAAATTATTTCCAGACCTTGGTAGCTCCCTGACTTACTAGAGGAAAGCACCAGCCTTTTGTTTCTAGCAAACTGGTCTAAGTTTGGCTGCTGTCAGGAGGGGAAGGCTTTGGTAGTCTAAGCTCAGCCTTTTAATGGATCATAGTCAGGAAACAACCACACACCGTTTTACTTGATAGCACACAACTGGCTCTCCTCCCTTAAAAGATGTTGAACAAATTACTCCTCTTTAATCCAGACGAGGTAGATTAGAGCTCAGAGACTTGACTTGCTCCAGCTGTATCCACCTGCTTGTGAGCAACCACACTGTCTCAGACCGCATTGTTCACCTTTTCTACAGGAGATTTAACATAACCCAACCAAACCTTTTTTCACTGTGGTCCTGCATGATTTTTACAGCATGTTATGCTCACAGGAAATGTTCTGGATAAAGCTTTTATTTTCTACCTTTTCTTTTGTGTTTGTTCACAACAAGTTTAACCCGGTAGTCTTCCCCAGAGATTTCTAGCTATGCAGCAATTACAGGGTAAAGAAAGATTTTTGAAGTCTCATCAAAGCCTTGTTGCCAACTGTGGATTCAATGTCATATTAAACACCCAAAGATTATTTGGGGGAGTTGGTACAAATATTCAGAGTGGTTTGGAGAGTCATGTCCACAACACAGCTGTACTGTCCTGGTACGTAAAGACTGGTTTGTTAAGCTGGTGGTGGCATTTTCTGTTTGTGAAAGAGAGTTGGAAGGTGCAACTACTGTCTTTCCTTCAGCTTGTTTTGGTGATGGAAAATGACTATTAGGGTAAATCAACTGGCCTCTGATTACAAGTGTTCAAGATACCACCCTGATACAATCACTCCTGAGGAAAAAAGTTACCTACTATTTAGTTTTTCCTATTGTCTTTGAGAGTGGAAAAAGGATTAGCTCTACAAAATTTACTTCTTAATTTTTGATTGTGAAGCCTTCGCAAACACAAAGACATTTGGGAATTATCTAGTTACAAACCTTAACCAAACTGATGCAATTCTCCCCTATTTTACCACTGTGGCATTTCCCATATTAGCACCACAGCAAGACAACAACCGGCACTTCTGCTTCCACTGGAAAACAAAAGCAGATGCTACTGCTTGTGTTGGATGCCACGTGAGTGGCTAAGCAGCCTTGAGAAGGAAAAAAGGAAAAGTATCGCTTCTAAAGCTCTGCACAAGGTCTCGGGGCTGCAAACAATGGTCCCGGCTGTCAGTGTGGGCGCGCACAGCCCCGTGCGCGGCACTAATTGTGTGCCTTCAAGGTTACGTGGTCGTGTAAACGAAGGGCGAGGAGGAAAACACTGGAAAACTCAAAAGCTTCATGGTCATGGGTTTCAATAGCTGTTTCTTTTGAAGGATGGCACAAAAGGCTTGTGGAACAGGAGCATCTCGGGGCTGCGATAGACTTCCCTGCTGCAGCACATAAAGGGAAGGGGATGTTGGCTGTGTGTGTAGGGCTTGTCTGCAAAACAAAAGGATGATCCTCAGAGTCCACCACGAATGGGAAATGAAGTTGGCAGTGGGGGTTTTCACCTCGAGGGAGCGTTCCTGGCCACTGCCTTTACCAGGAGGAAAGCAGATGTCCTCAGGTCTGCTCACCATGCAGAGAAAAGCTGTGTGCATATGGATACACACAGGCACACAGACTTTTTGTATGACACACAACAGGTTAGTACAACCAAAAGCCTCACAGGGAAACACCTTTCATTATACAGCCAAGGCTGAGAAAAACAACAATGCCATAGGTAATTTTCAGGACATGGTTTAGTGGGCATGGTGGTGTTGGGTTGATGGATGGACTTGATGATCTCAGAGGTCTTTTCCAACCTTCATGATTCTATGATTTGATGATTCTAATTCATCTTAGCTAACCCCAGCAAAATATGCCATAAAAAATGCAAGTTTGTTGGGCAAGATGAAGATACAGCATTTGGACAGACCATGCGTTATACGCAAATATGTTTAGGAAGTATCTGCCAAAGGACCAGACACAGCAGAGGACTGCAAACCTGCAGAGCCACGCAGGGGTTCCTCATCAGCTGCCTCTGCCAGGCTCCCTTCGGGGTTCCCATGTAGCCCAAGGGTGGGAGTTCCTCCAGCAGACCCCCTCGCTGTGCTTCTTCTGGAGGTGTGTCACACACCCGGGGCACGGGGGCCGCTGCACAGCCCCATCTCCTCCCAGTGCCCCAACAGCAGCGCGTGGGGCAGAGAACTGGGTAAGGGCACGTTGCATGTGAGTTCCTGGGGTTGGTCCCCCAGGTGCCCCAGCGGTGGAACTGCCATTTCTTTTGTCTCTTGTGAAGATGGAAAGGGGGAAAAAAATAACCCACTGGCTTTTGTCTTAAATTCAGACCAGCTGCTTACTAGTATTGTCCCTTTGTGCCTTGGTTTTTACAGTTTTTACCCCCACAAAGCACATCCCCAGGCCCCCTGCTTCCAATTCTCATATGTCAGTGACATGAATATCTCTGTTTCCTCTGGAACAGACCACAAATTTTGTCATCTTTCATCTGAGGAGCAAAACCCCAAAAAGCTGATTTTACTAGAGGGAGTTTACAGCCAAAGCCTCCTCTGCTCCTTCGGCAGGATGGCAGATCTGCTCCCAGACCTGCTTGCACATCAAGGAGCTTTGAAAGCTCCAAGTGCTTAACTGGAAGGGACACAAAGATCTCCAAGCTTATTTTGCAGGCAATTAAGCTGTTGCTTTTCTTTCCCTCCTCCTGGCAGACAAGTGCTACACCAGGGAAGGTATGAGACTCCAGGCACTGACAGGTTGGGTGCAGCCACTCAAAAAAAACAAGATTTTATTTTTTTTTTTTTTTTTTTTGTTACTGAAACCATCCATCTGCCAAATGTCACTAGCTGATAAGAACTGCCCGGTTTTAAATCCCTATTTGTAAATAGATGTTGACTGACATAATTAATGTCTACCATACAACACAATTTGAATTACAAAGTAAAGGCAATTTAAAAATCAGCCTCCACATGATTACCATTGATACGCAGTCTATAAATTCCATAGCCCCGGGAATTATTTAAATTTCAGAAAATGAATGAAAATCAGTACAAGATGGCTTTCAGGAAAGTGAGACCTGAAGTGGAGCATCCGAGATAAACTAAATGGTCTCTTGAGATAAACAGTCTTTGGTGCAGTAATACCTATGGCTCCAGGCCACCATGGGTCTGTAATGTCTGCTCTACTGTCAGGGCTGTTATCTGCTGCCCCACTGCCACCTACTCAGAATAAATCCCCTTAACTGATAAGCACATTATGTTGAGGACCCCTGCTTGTCACTTCCATCTAACTGGGTGGTTTATATGAACCTCGTGGCACTGTATTGCTCCGCTCTAAGAGGCCGACACTGCTTGCTGGCTGGGATCAAGCCTTCTGTTCACAAGTGGAGGATGGTTGGTGGAAGAAGTGCAAAATGTTGAAGGCAAAATATGGGCTATGGCACTTGGAAATGTCTATGTCAGCTTCGGTTTTCCTGCTAACTAGAGATAACAAATTTAAGTAGACAACAGAGATTTCTAACAAGCAAGCTGTGGAATTAGTCTGGGGAGAAAGACCAACACCACAAGACTAATTTAAAGCATGTATGGCTCTAAACTGGAAGCGGTGAGGTTTAGATTAGATATTAGGAAGAAATTCTTTCCTGTGAGGATGGTCAGACACTGGCCCAGGTTGCCCAGAGAAGCTGTGGTTGCTCCTCCCTGGAAGTGTTTGTGGCCAGGCTGGATGAGGCTTTGAGCAACCTGGTCTAGTGGAAGGTGTCTCTGCTGCTGGCAGGGGGGTTGGGACTGGATGAGCTTTGAGGTCCCTTCCAACACAACAGTGTGGCACAACCCAGAGCTCTCCTGCGTGTGGATCCTGCTCAGGAGGAGGATCCAGCACAGAACAGGTCACTGTTGAGCTTTGCTGCTTTCTCCTATCTTTATGCTGTCACTTAAGGCTTTAACTCAATTTCATTATTTTCCCGCTAGTCCTTTTGTAGAATCAGAAGAAATAACTTGAGGGCATCTGGATTTCCTAGAAAAACAAATCTCTTCAGAAATAAATAGTACCACAAAGGAGCAATGAAATCTGCTTTCAATGAAGCAAATGTGTTACTGCAAATCAGAGGCTGGCAGTTCAGTTCTGCATAAATACACCAGATATGTGGTAGTGATATCCACATGATATATTACATTTATCACGCACCTTTGACCATCTCACCTGCACTCGGCTCCCCCAGCGAGGAAATGTTAACATTCCTGATCTTTCATCAGTTTCAAACAGCTGCCATTAAAAAAACACAAAACCCCCCAAACCCACAACAAAGAATTCCACATCTTCCCAGAGATAACCTTATCTTTCTCTTTTGAAATATGAGGTTTTCCTCTAAATTATGTTGGCACAAAATCCAGGGTTTGGGGCAGGATGTTCAATCAGGCTTAAGAGCATATAATTAAAGTTACCTATCAGGGGCAGAAAGGGAAACAAGCATCACTGGGAATCACTGTAAGAGCTACAAAAGATGTGTAGCATGAGAAATAAAAGCAGGTATTTGCATCACTGGAAACAGAAGGGTCCCGGATTTTTATCTGCACATATGCAATATTTGTTTATTGTGCAAGAAATGGTCAATTTGAATTTAGGTTATAAATAAAATGAAGCTATAAATAAAACAAAGACAAATTAAATCCAGGCTGCTCCAGTCTGAGACACTTTGTTATCATCTCTGGAATCAAAACTAGGAATCATCTGCAACTTCCTCCAACGAGCGAGAGCATCTCGCAGCACTAGCTATGAACCCCACCAGTGATGTTATTGACCTCCTGACATCACAGAAGAGTGCAGACAGCTGTCCTAGGGTACCACACAGTATGGTGTAACACTTGGTTAC
>NW_010309977.1:54193-92377 GCF_000700745.2 Antrostomus carolinensis | reverse complement strand
AACCAGCAACACGTACAACAATGAGGCTGCTGTGAGAAGATTACAAGGCGAGAAAATCCACAGGAAAATGTAAATTCAAAAAAACACCAGTTAAGTGGTGAGAACCTTCCTTTTCATTAGTTTTCTAACTCCATTCCTTCACATTCCTCTTTGTTATTGAGTGGAATGATCAATCTTTTTTTTTTTTTTTTTCTTAAACGAGGTGTAAATGCATTTTCACACCTCTACCTAAAACTAGGTTAAGTCTCCAAGCTAATTACACATTATTAATGAGTTCAGCAACTGTGGGTAGGCTGGTCAGAGAAGGGATGCAGGTCTGCACGTTGCATACAAATGCACGTGGATGCAAACTTGTACTCCAAGCCAGTCTGATGCTGCCAAGTGCTGAATTCTCTTCTCTGCTTAACACTGAAAAGCCGAGTTTACAACGCAGCCATTTTCTTCTATTCCTCTCCCTTCTTTCACAAGGTGTTTGTGGTTTGTTTGGTTTGGGGGGTTTTTTGTTTGGTTTTTGTTTGTTTGTTTTTAATACTGAAATGCACTAAAATATTACATTCAAGTCACCATTTTCAGGACTCTCCCTAGGTGTGCTTCATTACAAAGATCAGCAGCAGCTCAATAACACTTCTTTCTCTATTAAACAAGCTGGCTGGCCTCACTGACACAGACTGGGAGGTGACTGTAGAAAGTTTGAGCTACCCAGAACAAACAATACAACATCAGATTACTCACCAGTGCAGATCATCATGTCCTGGCAAAGTCTGCTCAGGTGGTTTAAAGTTTTCATCTGCCACTGATGGCATCATTGCCAGAGATTATCCCCCCACAGCAGAGCTGGCAGAGGGATGTGTAACATCTCAGTTGCAAACCAGAGAGGAAGAGCTTACTCATGACTAAGGTGGTGCTCTCTGCTGCCTGCCCTGCCTGCTGTCCAGGGACAGCTTAGCTCTTTGCCAAATAGGTCTCAAAGAGCAAGTTGTAACTTGATGAATTAAAGATAATGCAAATCAGTGCCAGTTCACTTTCATGTGCTGGGCTGGAAGTGCAGCAGTTTAGCTGCCATTTTCAAACCAAGGGTGAAATCTGAACTGCGACAGCCCCTACAACAAGGGTGTTTGGTGAGCGAGAGCTCTTCACTCCAGCTCCTCCAGTCTGAACTTCGCAGGGTGAAGTGTGGGCACATGAGAATCACCTCCTAGCATCAACTCTGAAACGAGATGCCAAAACCAATGCAGAAATCCCTAAACAACCTAAGAGCCAAGGTGTAAGCAACTGCAGCCAGAATGATACAGTCCTTAAAAATACATGTTTTGTGTTTTTAATTCATTCTCTTCTCTTTAGCAATACAGAGCTTCTAATGGTGTCTGTTATGCACTCCCTAATACAAGATACTATACATATATGTACATATCATTTATAGGTCTAAATATAAAAAAAACTTTCAGAGAAGTGAATGTTTGTATAGAAGTAGCACACACAATTAAAAAAAAACCCCACAAAACCCTTCATCCCAGCTCTGGATTAGATCTGTATCAGAACACACGTACACAAAGCCAATTCAGCCTGACTTTTCAGTGAGTAGCATAAATGAAGAATGGTGTGCTATGGATTTTGCACAGATTCTGATAATTTCTGGTTAAAAGCCTTCTTGTTGAAAGTATTATTCAAGCCTTAAATATGCCACATTGTGGGATGAGTGTTCCCTAAAAAAATTCTTAACAGACCTGTTAATTGAACTTCATTAGTTTCTTCAGAATAGAACTATGTGGAGCCACTTTGATTCTTAAGTTTCTAGCTGGCAGGAAAAACAAGCCCTAATTGTGTCAGAGTTAAACTGCTGAAGAGATCAGTGTTTTATGAGGGATGTAAAAACGGTTCACAGTTACTAAAATAGAAATCTTCGTTTGCTTTACAAGGAGGGGGGCAAAGAACATTTATAACTTAGAGTTTAGAAGTGGGCAATTAAGAAATACACCAATAAATTAATCTTCCTAGGATATTTTCTGGCGTGTGGAAAGACAGTAATAAACACATCTGGGAATTTTCCAGCTGAAAGCTCTTGATTTGTAAGTCAGACCTTACTGAGTATATACGGTTTTAATCCTGAAATTACATCACTCTTGATTTGTAAGTCAGACCTTACTGAGTATGGTTTTAATCCTGAAATTACATCATATTTTCTTCCATGTGAACCCCAAAGATGCTATTTTCCTTCTAGATTGATTTTTTAAGATAGCCCAAACACATATTCAATAGGAATATGGGCTGTCTTTTATCAGCTCATGTTTGCCCCTGAAATGCCCCCGTAAGGAGAATGACACAATCATGCCTAGTTCTCAGTCCTTACGGTACCACGCTGTAACAGACTCTGGCATGGTGAACAGCAGAATAAATCTGCTTTCGAAGCATGATCAGGTCAATAAGCATAAAAAAAAAAAGGTTTATTGCCTTCTGAGGAGGTCTTTTTAGCTATCTCAAAGGCAACGCTGACCACCGCTCAGTTGCAAGGGTTTTATACTCACCAGCATCAAGACTACCAGTAGCCGCAGTCCAGCCCATGACGGGGGGAATGGCACCGACGACAGCTCCCACCCACGTGTTGGCAATGCTCATTCTCTTCATGGGTGTGTAACAACACGTGTACAAGAAGATGTTGAAGGCTCCCAGGGCCCCAGTGAGAGGGTTCACTCCCAGTGTCAGCAGGGCGATTCCCGGGACTCCGCAGGAGGCAGCAAAGCAGACGGCGAGCAGGGGGCTGCGGGGAGAGAGCAGGAGACACGCACTGAGCAAGGGAGTCTGTCTGAAAGAACGGCTGCTGCCCCTCTCCTTTTGCCTCCTCCCAAAAATTAAGATTGGATTTTTGTTATTTTTTTTACTTGCCCAGCCCATATTCTCCCATTTGAACCCCCATCCTAGAGGCAAGCCTTTCTAAAAAGTGAAGACAATCTCGCTGCAGAATTGCAATGATATGTAATTCTTATTTTTGAGATCATAAAATAAATTCAACCTACACAGGGAAATAGCCCTTACGTAGAACTGGTGCTTCCAGCAGATCTTTCTCTTTCATTTTAATCTTAGTAAGTTTTGACCTCTGCAAAAAGCACGCAGTGTTTAGAGAGAATTAGAATGCTTGCAGCTTGTCAGATTTTTAATTGCTTGCAATTATCCAAAGGATCCTTTGACTGAAATGCAACAGGGTTAGACAAAAAATTAGGAAGCACTTATGAGGAGTAAAAAGAGTACATTCAATCATTTTGAAACTATGTCAACAAGAATAAAGTATTTTTTGGCTTTACTGAAAAAAGGCTGAATTTTCTACATTCCCATTTAGCTTAGGCACTGTGCTAAGCAGAGGTAGTACACCAAAGCAATTCTGCCAACAGAACCAAAATTAAAACTTATTATCTCCTAAGTGTGACTGGAACTAACTGAAGATATTTTAGGTTTGTGTGAAAGCAGCAACCAACAAAAATGCAAATTATTTCTGTTGATTTCTACTGCACATCACCTAAGACGTCAGGGAAGGTTGGACATTCCTGTTAAAATGGGGTAGGAAAGTAGCTGAAGCTACGTAAACTTCTGCTAATAAGCTCCACAATAAACACCCAAATACGATGAAAAAGGATTTTTTTGTTCGGATACCAAAACAACACTTCACAGGCAGCACCGTGATGCAGTGCTAAGGAAGCTTTATTTGTGTTCCCTTACACCAGATCTCTTTACACGTCCTTGTTCCTGGGCCTTTGGTACAATGGGAAGAGAGAATTAAATGTCACTAAAATAAGGTGGTGTGGGAGACCTCTGGAAGGGAGGAAAATGCCATTAACTGAGTTGCATTCAATAACCCATGTGGTTAAAATACACACTTCTAGTCACCCACGTAAGAGCAGAAAATATGTGTGTTTGCAACAAAGGTCTCTGCATGAAGTTTAGCTTTACATGTTTTGCGTATATTGAAAACTAGGCAGCCTTTGTATTCTCTGATCACTCTGCCCTCTGGCCAAATCCTTAACCCTAAAATACGTGTGGCAAGCACTGCTCCAACCCTCATAAGAAAAATTTGCTAGTGGGGATGAATTTTATGAGAGTTTTATCAGCAAAAAAATCCTACCATTCAAATTTTGATTTTTAAGACCTTTGTTGTACCAATATGGTATGGAGGTCCTAAAGAACCGAGGAAATCTTACACTAAAGATCTGCCTTCAATTTAAATTAAATTGACGAAATAATTTTATCCAGCTTTTCAAAACCATCAACATAGTTTAGGTTACAGAGTGTGCACAGAGCATATTTATGCTCCGGCGTTACCAGTCATGGTGTTACTAACCCATCAGGAATAGGGGCAGGGTATGGCATTGCCATCCATTGGCAATGATACGTCACATCTGAGAGGATTTTCAGGAGCTGTACTGTGAAAGGAGCCACACGGTGCTGTACCCGCTGGTTCTGCAGCTAGTGGGGTTCTTTTGCAGAAAGAGCAAAACACAATCTGTACCGTAAATGATCCAGCGCTGACTGCAAATGTGGCTCTCTGCAGACATTACCCCTCTATGGTGGAAGCCTGACCGGGTTTGGTTAAACAAATCTATCTTGAGTGAGTCCTCAACAAAATACAGTCAGATGGTAAATACCAGACTTACACAATACACGCTCTTGAGGCGACAAAAGACCAGTTTGACCCTACGAGGCCGGGCTACCCACGGTCAGTCCCACGGGGCTCACAGACATAAATGAGGACACAGTCTGACCGAACGCAGTGAGCACTCTTCTCACTAATCAAGACTGAAGACTCATCTCCATGTCTCCAATTCAAATGAACGCTACACACCATGAGCTGGTGAACACCAGCCTTTCATGCCTCTAAGGGGAAGGAGAAGGCTGGGAGTGCAAAGCTCTCCTCCATGGCTGAACCCAGCATCGACTCTCTCCCATGTCGCTTCCTCACAGCAGCAATAGCCCTGCAGTGCCAGCCCTGATATCAGCTGTGTGCTGCCTTCATGGCCAACCGATGGATTGGGAAAGTATCTTTAAAAAATCAGGCTTTACCAAAAGGGAAGGGTGTAGTTATGTGGTTGAGACATTAAAAAAAATTGTTCTGTTCCTGGTGGATGAAAACCATTTTTGTTTCTCGATTTCTTCCTTTTTGCCTCTTTAAAAGGAAGTTCCTGGAGGCAGTTTGATTAGTGTCCGTAATAGTCCTAACAATCTCAGGGGAGGGCGTCAAGTCAGTGATGGCTGTTCTTCATAAGCAGTTGAATTATATTACTTATATATATACTATTATATATCCTGAAAACATCACATTTTCTACTTCTCTACAGTGTTTCCTTAACAATCAAGGAACTGTAAAATGCTTCTAGAAGAGTAATTGTCGGACTTAAAAGTGCCTGCTCCTAAAACTCCAGCTGAGATCAAACTCAAACTGTGATCTGATGATTCAGCTTTGTTACTTCTGCCCCTTAAAATACTATTTGGCTTTGCAAAGATACTGCAGTAAGAAATTAGGATCCTACCTTCTGGGTGAGACAGGAGGTAGAGAAGAATTCAACTCATTCTCAAGTCAGTATGTCATGTTTATAAGGTCTAGAAGTATAAGCAACTCCTCATTGGGAAAGAGAGAATATTTGAGGAAAAGGTAGAGAGATTTCAGTCACTGGTGCAGTTTTTTCTGCTTCAGTGACTCCTAGGTTTAAAGAAGAAAAGACTGACCCTAGGTTTAAATCACAGCAGTTTAAGGAATATTCTGATTTCTACTAGTTTATGGTCTTCTAGGGACCATTATGCATCTCCATACTCACATTAGGTCTGTCAAAACTCAGGCATGTGGTGTGAGGCTCATTAATTTGATGCACGCGGGCTGCCTGTATCACTGATCCCATCCTGGAGCAGGAGAAAGTCTGTGATGCTGAGTTGCCACTGCATTTGCCCCATCACCTAATGTCTACATAGTTCCACTACAGCCTCCTGCCATCCTGCAGTCCAGTGCACGTCACAGGAACATCAGTCTCAGGTCACGCAACGCCAGGAAATTCTGATGTGGTGATCAAAAGTGGCTGCAGGGTCTCTGCTGGTTTCCTTCATCCTTAAACCATCCCATGCAGTAAGTGCAGGCTGATGACAGATGCCGGTACATAAGCCTCATTTCACTTGGGCGTTCACTTATGTTAAAGGAATCGCTCCCATGGGAAAAAAGGCAATCTTCTGCAGGAAAATTGGCCAAGGAGATAGCTCAGAAAGCAAACATATTGAGTAAGAAACTAGGTTTTATGATGGATTCTTGGGAGGAGTTGGTTTCAGTTATTTGGCTGATTAAAATCAGACTCTGGAAAAATACTACAAGTGCCAAGTGAGTTCTCTTCAAATTTCAACTCTAAAATACCCAGTATGTCACCACACAGGATTCCTCCTTAAGGAATACCAAAAACTGGTAGTTCTGCCTTGTCCCTCTTCTTTGCCTTATTGAGAATGCTCACGCCAAAGGCTGCCTAATAACACTGCTAAAAGACACGAGCACTCAACTCAAAGCTTTGAGAGAACTTCAGCTTGAATAGTGACTAATCAAGCCTTTCCTGATCCAAAGAAAATGTGCTGACACTTCTCTCCCATAGCGTTCGGTCAAGATGTATCATCCCCAGTCACACTCCACCGAGAGCATCCAAGAGCAGGAGGAGGAGAGATCCAGGTTTCTCCTCATTCAACTCAACTGTGGCAGCTTTTCCTGCCACAGAGGAGTCTGGAGAGATGCTGGCGGTCAGGCTGGAGAGGATTGCTTGAGGACAGCCCAGAGCTGCTGGGGGAGAACGGGGAGCAGGCAGGAGGAATCCCATGTGGGAGATATTCAGGCAGTCCTTGCACACATGACCACAAGGCATCCCCAGGGACCACCACTCACCATATCATGGACAGAGACTTTGGACAATGCAGCAGCTTATTTTAATTCATGTGCAATAGCATAAACTCCGTTTCTAGTTGCCACTTACAGATGAGCTGGTTATATGTATATAATGATCTTACACACATATGCATGAAATATATCTATTTAATAAGCTCCAGAGTCATGGATAATAGTACTTATTGACTCACAGTGTTCCTTGGAAAAATTGAGAGGGAAAAACAAATTAAAGCATTTGCCCATCTATAAAATTAATGCACTATTTTACCTATTTCACAGCAGCATTACCAAGCTTAATGTCTCTAAGGATCAATAGCATCATTACTACACACGCTTTTCTGTGCTGTCTTTGGCATTTTGGCAAAATATTTTGTGAAGACGACTGTCAAAGTGCAGCTCGAATGACAATTTAAAAAAATATTAAAAAGGGAGAAAAGTTTAAAGAAAATTTTGTTTGGAAGACAAAACTTGGAAAAATTTGTTTGGAAAAAACCAATCAAGACAAAATTCCCTGTTAAAACCTATCAATATTTAGAAGTATAAAAAAATTCCTGTATCAGCATTTAATGCTTCGACTTATCTCTGAGAATATATTGTCACTCATACAAATACGGACACAGAGCCCACGTGAATCCTCAATAGGTGCAATCGTGCAACCAGTCGTTGTATGAATCATGTTCAGATGTTATGTAAATACATAAGAAACTTAATTTGTGACCTTGTGTTAATGGGAAACTGGGCACACAAAACATATTTACATAAAAGCGTAAGCCTGAATGTATGTGTCCATTTAAGACTGCCTGCATATTTTTCAGGTGAAGCATAAGTGCTTATATTTGAAAATTAGATTCAAAGCCTAACACAAAAGGTAATAAAACAAACTCTGTCTTCTCCCTGTCTGTCAAAAACCTTTTACAGAAACGTCACCCACTTCCAAAAGGGCAAAATGAAAAAAAAAAACCAAACCCAAATCCAAAACAATTAACGTCCTTTTGTTTTGCTGCAGCATGCACAGAATACTCTAATGGGCAGAAACATTTAAATGATTATTTGTATTAGATCTTATTACTATTGACAAGTGTCTCTTGAGCCACACAGCCAGGGATCCATTCTGCCAAATGCAGGGTGATGATCTAAAATGAGGAGGAGAAGAATGAAGAACGGAGGGCAATGGCTGTGCCCAGGGGCAGGCACCCAGCCCCGCTGCTCTGCTTCTGAGCTCCTCCAGCCAGGCTGCACCTCCCTCAAACACGTCCTCCACAGCCAGGCATGGGCTGGGACGGGGAGAAGGTAGGTAGGAAGAGAAGGAACTTATTTAGAGCCATTTCCACATCCAAACGAACCCAAGACAGGCAACCTCACTTCCCCCTGCAGGGGATTTTAGTAATGGCAAATACTCTGCACAGACTATATCCTTCAATTGCAATTTTAATTATTTTTTGGTGAGGCAAATAATGGTTTTGGTTCTATCTGGTGAGTTTTCAGTTTTGTTCAAGATGCAGGTTCAGCAAGACCACCACCGCTTCCTCCCCTCACTGCTGCCCACAAAAATGGTTCTAAGTTATCCCTGACTCCAGCATCTTCCACTGCGCAGGTAAACGGTGCCGAGACAACAAAGGGTGAGACTGACGGCTCAGATTAATCTCAATATTGCTACTCTGGGCGCAAATTCCATCTGCATACAGTGTCAAAACAATTTGTCGTAATAAGAAGGGGAACAACCTGAACCAGCCTCACACACAGACAGGCTGAAAATAGCAGGAGCTCGGAAGAAGGTATTTGGCAGACAAAGAATACACGTGTGATTCTCAGCTCTGTGATTTCATTTCGCCATCACGGGCTGAGATGTGAATCGAGTGCACAAACACTGTTCCAAAGCCATAATTAAAGTCAGATTTTGGGAGTAAGCATCATAAGTTGCTTATTATCGCTGGAATCTGTAGATACTAAAAATGTCCCCAGACTACTTGCCAGTACAAGGCTGCCGGAGGAAGCTCCCTCCTCTTCCTAATTTTTTCCAGGTCAGCAGTAAGTTATTAAGGCTTCTGAAGCCACTTACAAACTCAGACAAAAACATCAGCCTGAATTTTGACATTTTTCCAACAGCATGAGAGGTTACACCAACAGAAATGCAAGTCACATCCCTTTGAAGGTTTCTATGGCCATGAAAGCCCGTGGTCATTTCAAGAGAGGAGGACGTCCATGGAGATCCCCAGCACAGATGACCTAACCCCGTGCAGAAAACCACCAGCTCCTGATTTACAGTTTTGCTCATCTCCTGGCATCTTCTCAATTCCTCTGTCCAGGCAACACTAAAAGTTGCTGAAAACCTGTCCCAGGGTAGGAGCTGAGCCTATGATCATTGTGACTGTCAGATGGTACTGAGATATGACTTGGTCACTTCCCTCAGATGGAGTATCAGCCAAGAGATTTTTATTTATTTATTTATTTATTTTTAAGATCAGCAACCAAGAACCACTGAACCCTCCTCTGCAGCATTTAGAGATCCACCAGGAAAATGAAGGCAGGCCATCAACCCCAGCAGTTTCACCAGGCAATCCCATCCCATTTGGAAGAGACACCAGGAGCCGAGGACGTAACATACTCCAACAACAGATGACTATATAGAAGCCTTCCTGCTCCTATGACTTAGGTAATGGGGAAGAAAGCCCATCTCCTTCAAGCACACATCTGGACTGCATTTGCATAATTCCCAGCTCTGCTTCTTCAGATGGACAGATGCCTGAAACCAGCAGTGGGGTTGTCTGCTGGCGCAAGTGCTGTAGAGTCAGCTGACTGTGAAAAATGAGCCAAAAGGCTGTAAAAGGCACATTTTGCCCCTGAATAACAACGGTAGCTTCCCTGAAATGATTTTTGATGAGAGGTTAAAAAAACCACTCACACGGCTTCTAAGCTCAAAGGAAAGCACAGAGAATTCAAAACCAATCAGTAATCGTGGTAGACAACTGAATGATGGCAATCTACCAACAATGAAATTAAATTTTAACTTTCCACACAAATCCTTTCAGGCTGTATATTTATATATTTAGTAATAAAAACCATATTCATGACCATTGTCAGCTGTGAAAGTTCCACAGTAATAACAACAATGCTAATGGAAACTGAAATTGGAACAACATTGCCTGGATCAGTAGCTTCATCGCTGATGACTTTTCTAAAATGATTCTAATTTTTTTGCCAAAGACATTAGATTAAACTCCAGAAGAGTTCTACAGACAGACAGTAGAAAAAACATTCACAATCAGATTTGAGATTTTTAAATCACAGTGGTTACCTGATGATGCATTATGACCCCTAATTAGTATAGTTTTGAGGCAGCAGATCTTTTTTTTTAAGGACACAAAGCATGACTGACAAAATATTTTTATATTCAACTACAACTTTCAATTACAGACTGGATTAGTCTCAAGGAGAGATGTTTCTTTCCAATTAAAAGGAAAAAATAGCTTTAGGATTGGCAGAACGAATATAGTGCTAGACCCTTTTATTTCTTTCATGTAGATCTGATCCAGCATCAATGAGAAGCTTTAGCGAACACAAACAATCCATGTGCTCACTTTTGATATCATCTTCCACAGGTACACTGTGATCGAACGTTATGAAAAGCCCAAGAACCTGCTGACTGAGACTTAACATTGCAAAATACCAGAAGTATATTAAACTGAACAATATCTACCAATGAGCTAAAATGGTATTATTTTAGGGGCAAAAAATGTAAAGCTCTTAATAGATATTAATTTATTATCTTTCAGTCATGCAAGAAAGTTCATGACTTGTGACAAGGATGATGTATTTTAAAACTAAAATGTGAAACTAAATCACACTTTTAATTGGAAATTCAATTTTTGCCCATCAACTCCAAACATCAGAACACACGCTTGTCTATCAGTTACCACTGAACACTGACAAGATGTCCTTTGGGAGGTGCAAACAAATGGGGAGCTTTGTCAAGTCTTTACTTTCTTCTAAATGAATTATTTAACTTTGTCTCACAGGTTAAGAAGTAGTATCTACATTCTGTCAGTGTCTGGTACCTTATCCCCAAAAATGTGTCGCTGTGGCAGACCAGACTCTACATGCACTACAGGACTTTAATTTTGTATCAAATCCCCTTTAACTTGGTATAACGATACCACAATTTTTTAAGATTGCCAGAACACACTTCTTGCAATTCTGCCTGCTTATGTTTTTGCAACTGCCTTCTTGTGATTTGCTTTCTGGTAATAACTATGAGAAAGATGTTGATATCTCAGATTGGACAGTACTCCCCAAATGTAAAAAAAATATTGTGGAAAATAGTGGAAAAGTTCTAAAACCAACTTGTAACACAAAATCTAGACTGAGGAGGAACTCTGTGTTAGGAGGAGGTATGGAACTTGTAGGTGCTCCCAAAAAGCCTAATGAGCTGGGTTAATGTGTGGCATTTAAACACACTTAAATCAGGAGTTCAACACCATAGCACTGTGTCTCCAGGTGAAGAGTTTACAGATCTGAATCTCAAATAAACCTCTTTAAAATGCAAATCTCTGAAAGAAATCATCCCTAATACCTTTCCTTTGTCCACAGGGCTCAGCTAGGCTCATCAGCACCTACCTGGATGTGGTTTTGAATGACATCTGGACCATTAGCAGGAAAGAACAGGATTTAATGAGTAATGTCTACATCTCCTACAGAATGTCACACAGAACTTGGCATATTTGGAGCTCAGCAATGGATAAACACATATAGCTGGCTGGGTCTTGTCATGGAGTTGCCTTCTTGAGTTTTGTCACTAAATTGCCAACCCAGCTCTGGCTTTGCTATCTAATATACTTGTTCAGAAGTGTACTTAGTCTAAATAAATACAGACTAGGATAAAATATCCCGTGTCTGTGTCAGCTCGTTTCTCTCCCAATGAAGAAACAACCCATGCATGGAGCCCAAGCTGCCCTGTCATGGCTGTGTACTGCTGTTGTATAAAAGTGTAATCAACACTGTATTTTAACCAAATTGGAGGCAATTAGTTCTCCTCACTCCTCAAGAATCCGAGCTGCAGATGTTCTGTCTGCCCTGCCAGAGCAAGGGACTTCAAAACTATCATAAACAAACAGGGCTAATTTAAAAGAATCATTTCATCTTGAAAGGGACACATCTCTCTTTTTTATGCTTGTGTAAATCAAAATTGGCTCCATCGATTGTGCTTAAAGTTTCCACAAAGATATGATGTGTATTCTAGAGGCAAGAGGGATTTCAACTCAACTGAAAAAAGAGAAATCAAGAATCCCACCCTCAGCATGGAACTTTCTCCTAAATATATCCTTCCATTTTTACCAGTCTAACCCCATGCAAATGATGCCAGGATCTGATCTTTCATTGTTTCCAGGTTCAAGAGTCTGCCAGAGGACTGAGACTGAAGCAACCACAGGTTTGGGATGAGATTGCTCAGCAAAACCCCGGGGAGACTTGCAGTTTACAAATACCATGTTCAGACAGAAATAAAACTTTTTATGCTGCCCTTTGTTATTAGACAGAAGTTTCAATTGGGCCTCATCACTTGAAATAAAAAATTAAAAATGAAAAGGACCCATACTTATAAAATGTTTATGCTCTTATTACACTTGCTATACACACCAGGATGTTAACCATAACAACCCTAAGCAACCCTGCAGAGCATTAGCACGCTCCTTGTTATATGGCTTTGTTAGGCAGGAGTGTAAGGGTGAATAATAATATTCACAGTTTCCCTGCAGTCACAAAAATGTAAATATTTTTTTAAAGTGCTTACAAGACAAACCTGCAGTAAATTTGAAAAATGTTCCCCATAATATTTAAACTAAATCTTCCTCTTTAACCTAACAAACCTAACCTTACAGCATAGCAGTTAAGTGATCCATTCATTTTATTTCAAAATCTCAGTTTTCTCTTCCTTTAAGAACCAGATACCAGCTGACTAACAGGAAGGATAATATGGTCTCCCCAGAAACATTTTTCTGTGATTTAGAGTGATTAAATCTCACATATGCTTCTGCTGAGCCCTCAGACAATGTTTGGAAAGTAGCGGGTAAAGAAGTCTCAGGTCAGTTCTCAATCTCATTAAGATGGAGAAAACAAAAGTTCTAGAGTATTTATCAACCTGTTCTTCAAAAAGGAGAAAAGATAGTCCAGTCATTCTCCTTATAGCATTACTGACTCTAAATACATTCCCAGAAGCAACAAAACCGAAGGAAATAAGTTATTCACTGTATCCAGAGACAGCAGGACAAGAAGCAATGGTCTGCAGCAGAAGGAGGATCAGGCTCTAGACACCATTAAGAGAAATCAAGCAGATGAGCCCATCAAATTGCAATTTAAGTCAGATCCTTCCTGCCTATCTGCAGATTCCTCTGCAACACTACAAACATGCATTTGATATTCATATAAATTTAAAACTCTATAGCATGCTCTTAAGTAGTTGCTAAGTCTCACTTGAGAGGTGAAAAGGATAAGGATGGTTGTGTTTTGGGATTTCTGCATTATTTTTTTGGTAGTTTATCTATAGTCAACATATGGAGTTATCTTTCACAAATGTTTGGTGGAAAAGAAACAAAAAAGCACCTTCATATACCATCAAAATGCATGAATACAACATAATTATTGTCACACGTAGGCAGCAATATGAGTCACTGTGGCTTGCACTCCTTTACAGCATGATTTATAACACAATATTCCTTGTGATTCTATGTCCCTAGGAAAAAAAAAAAAAAGAAAAAGAAAAAAGATATCAAAGAGGGACTCCAGGAACCTCAGGAATGCAGCTTTTCTTTTCATAAAGACTGGAGAGCAGGCATCTGTGTCAGCACAGCTAATTAAAGCATAAGAAAAACCTCTTTTATATCTCACTTGCGAAGCTGATAACAAGTAAGTTATAACTTGTATAAGACATGATAAACTCTGTCCTTCACTGAAAGAAATGCACTTCTAACATGACTTACTGTTAACAGCTCTCAGGGTAGCGCAGCTCCTAATCAGAGGCAGCTCCCTAATGGACTTGTTGAGCGGTGACATTTCCTACAACACTTGGCACATACTTAATAATGATGCAGTTGTGGTTAAACCAGATAAGGTTCAATCCTAATACAGGGAACAAAGTGTGGGGATTTTGACTGCATTAAGCCAAAATTTACAAACATGAACCTGAAATGTTTGACAGATGCAGGAAGAAGGGCCACCAGGAGAACATCGTGCTAAGTTAGGGAAAGGATCTTGGGCTTCGAGCTTTAATTTTGCTTGTTTGGGCAGTGTAAGGGGCAAAACCTCATTTTAACATCACCTTTGAAGAAATGACTCATCACTAGTCAGTTAAAAAAGAAAAGAGTCAATGGTTACAACTGATGTCCAAGAGGCCCATTGATGTTGGACACAAAGATGGAAGGATTAGTGTACAATAGCTTGGTTCCCTCCAGCTCACGGGGCTCTACCCCCTGGTGAGGAGCTGACATGAGAGGATAAGACAACTCCATTAAGAGCCCCTATCACTTCTCCACAGCGCTCCCCACAAGCAGATGGAGCAGCTATTTAGCCAAATGCACCGTGACTCCTGGTTTATACATGAGCATCTGGGATGTTTCCTAACATGGGGCGACGCACAATGTACTCCGATTTATCAAGTGTCCCATGTGCAATTAAAGATTCAGAGAAATAATTTGGCGGTAAAGGCCCCTTGGCTGAACTGAAAAGCAGCAAGGCGTGAGGGGTCAAGTGTTTCCGCAGGATTTATATTTACCAAGCAGAGCTGCCTGCAAAGGAATGTCTCCGTTGAGCTGTGGCAGAATTGGGTCCGGGCGGGAGGAGGGAGCTGAAGGCACTAGCAATTTCTTCGTTTCAACTGAAACGAATTTGAATGTAATGTTAGAGTTATTAAAACAACCCCCTTTATTGCCCTAAGAAACAAAATATATATGTAGTTAGAGCTATATAATTTCCTGCTAATACACATTTTGATCTGAGGATAATGTGCAGTATCACCATTTTTCTGTGCATTTTACAAAAGGACTCTAATACCTTCAAACCATTTAATCAACATCCTATGCAGGCAGTGAATAGATAATTGAAATATAAGTACTGTCATCCATATCCCCTTTGGGAAAGTGACACAGTAAGCATTATATCATTCCATTAGTCCATCCTTTGATGTGGGTTTTATTCTCATTAAACTATGTTTTAGCCTCAAGGTTTCTCCCCCCCCAAAATGACGTGGCCACGCCAAGGAAAAAAAATAAAATTAAAAAAATACCCCACTGTTCAAAAGGCAAGGACTACATTTTTACAAGCAATTGTACATGTCAAAAATATAAAGCTGCCTTTTTAATTTCTTGTTTACCAAACACAGTCAATGACAGCTTCTGGAAAACACAGGGTGGAAAAAAAAAAAGGAAGCCAGGAGGGTGGTGGTGGGGAAGGAATGCATTTACTTGTTTTCAAATAATAAAGCCTGAATACAAGCAGGATAAAAAAAGGCTTGAAAAGGCTGCCGTGGTTGTGTCTGCTTTGAATTGTGCTCTGTTTAAACAAGAGGAAAGCCTCCCACTGAAAAAAGAAACATTTTTATCATTCAAAAAGATCTCAGGGCAGTCCCTTTAAAATGAGGTATTTTCTAAACAAAATATTGGAATGTTTCCCTGCAGGGAACAAGCAGTTGATCTCTTAAAAATGATTATTCTCGAAGAACTGTAGATTTATGGAGTTTTTTGTTTTATTTGTTTTAACTTAAGGAGAATGAAACCTGTCTGAAATGACCACCCAAGGGAGCAGAGCAGTCAGCTCAGTAGAGGCTGATCTTTAAATGGGAACTGAGGTTGTACTGAAACCCTTGGGGAGGTTTTAAACTGCTGGCTTAAAACGGGGCTGGCTAAATGCTTTCTGCAGGTTTCAGCGTAAGCTGAGGACATGGATTTCCTCTCACTTACATCAGTGTAGCTCCACTAACATCAGCAGAAACGTTCCTGATTTACATTTAGTGTTAGCAAGCAAAGAATCAAGCTAATTACACTGAGTTATCAACAGTGATTACGGGAGGATTTTTTCTTTTTTTTTTTTAAATGCACACACATTTTTTCAGCATGGACTGGTTGTGTTACACTTGTAATACCAGGTCTGCTACAGGTAACCAAGTGGAAAACTCAGCTTTGCATAGAACTGGTCTTGAGTCACAATGTGTTTTTGAATAAATAGGAAAAGTTTGACATGTTGCAATTTTCTATCAGTTTATGAATGTCCAACATATATCTGCAATTATAACTGCAGTTCAGAAATATAAGCCATCAGTGAGAAACATTACTAGCTTAGGAGCTCTCTTTGGTCTGATTCTTCAAGAGTTTGGCTTATAGTTTAAATTGACCAAATTCAACACTCCACTCAGAAATGCCAACAAGGAAAAGCATTACTGTCTCCATTAATTGCAATAACCACCAATCGTGATCATAAGAAGCGGGAAGCTCATCTACAGAACACAGCTCCTTGTGCATTACTAAGTGAGGAGATTTATGGGATTCTGTGAAAAAATATTCACCAAACAGCATGAAGATGTATTTCTTTTGAAGCATCCAAGGCATTATCTGCGTTGTGCTGCCTTCTGCCGAGTTAATAGACTTACACTTCTTAACTGCATAAGGAAAAGGAAGTTTGAGAGTGTAAATATTCTGCGTAAGAGGAATATAATGAAATTCCATAGCATATTATTCCTTTAGCAGAGGTTTTTGAGACAGGACTGGATAAAGCCTGGAGCAACCTGGTCTGACCTCAGAGCTGCTCCTGCTGTGAACAGATTGGTCTACAGCTCTCCTGAGGTCCCTTCCAGCCCAAGCCATCCTTTTATGCTGCCTGGACAATGCTTCATGGACTGGCTGACATGAAACCTGGAGGTAAAGCGAGGGTGAAATCCCAGCCCCACTCTCGGGCCGACCCTGCAGCCCTTGCTAAGACAAAAATCAAAGGACTCGGGACAGAAAACAGTTGCAAGTTGCAAAATACTGCGGGAGCAGAACTGAAAGATGTCTATGTGGTCGTGAATTAGTTCTTTTGAACATGCTGCTTGATGACTTTTTTTTTTTTAAGATGAAAAACTATTCCTGTATAACTGTTAAGTTTTTTATGAGTGCTTAGCACAGCAGATCCAGCAGTACTGTAAGTTCATAAAAACAGCTGCTTTCTAACAAGAGTGTGTGCAGTTCTGTGTAGAAGGGCAATCAAAGCTGTCACTTCGTACAATATAATGGAGCAGGACACTTGTCATCCTTGAGGCTAAGCTCACTCAGCTACTGCAGCTAATACTAGAGATTTATTTAAATTAATCTGCAGGAAAATTAAATCCATTACCTTAAAAAGCAAGGGAATAAATCATACCCAACAGGAAACCAGAAAAAGCTGCTGCCACTTCAGTTGAATCTAAGGTTGTGTGAGCACATGAAATTTTTCCTTGTCAATGACATAAAAACAATTCATAGCAGGAAAAAATAATATCAGCTGGTGTTATAATGCAAAATGCAAATGTGCTCAATGAGTTTAACACTGCAGCCAAAGTATGAAGAACATCTCAAGCTGTTTGTATTTCCAAACAAGACTTGAGGGGTCGGAGGAGGGAGGAGGACATGTGGGCAGGCTAGAATGATGGATGGCGTTTAGTGGCATGCTGTGTTTGGGTCTACTCTTGTTATTTTTGCAACAGGATGTCTCTGATTACTCTCTGAATAGAGAATAAGGATGGTTACGTCTCATTGCTCAAAGGGAACATTTTTTTCAAGCCTTACAAATTAAATAGGACATTGTAAAGCAAGCAGTCAATGAACTATCAGGTGCTGTTTGTCACAAATCTACCAACAGTGTCAGAAGATTCCCTGGGGGCATCAGCGGAGGTTTGGGGCTGGCAAATAAGGTTTATGTACTCTTGTCCTCTGTACAGCAGACCCCAGCTCTGCAGAGACCTTCTGTGTCACTGCATGTATGGTTTGGTCCAGGTCAAATCATATAAAATATATAAAGCAGAGGCACACTAACCCTCTAGATAATTATTTCAGCCATAAAGCTGATGTCATATGGAGAGGATGGAGGATGACAAAGGATGGAAGTCAATTGCTTCTCCAAATCTCATGCTTCCAGAGATCTTTGTGGAACTGGCTCTTGGCTCACAGGGTACTGCCTGGAGGAATGGCCACGGTAAAGCTGCCTAATTTAAGCACTTTTTGAGTGTCACCAGTAAGATAATGATGCCCTCTGTCCCCAGTCAGACCTCAGAGGCCACAATGACATTCAGACTCCACAGTGCAGCCCCAGCTCCAGAGCATTTCCTCAAAAGCTACTGAGGTTTCTCATTGAAGTAAACTGCAAGTCCTCAGCAACTTGTAGAAAAGGCTCAGACATAGGGATCTGGGAACCACTTGAACATGTACGCAGGGAAAAGAACCACACAAGTGTTGCCAAGATAAGAGGGTTGTGTTGTTTTTTCAAAGTAAAGGCTTCAGGCAGAAAGGAAGGGGAGAAATGCTGGAAGCAAGGTCAGATAGAACTGACAGTCGATCTTAAATCTAACTAAACTTGGGGCTGAAGCTGCAAATGGAGGCCACAAAGCGAGACACACAGGAATAATTTCTCCACAACAGCATAACATTTCCTAATGAGCCAGCTCCATGAATTAGTTTATCTAAAATAGAGATGCCAGCTCATCCAGGGTCTGGATGACTCAGTGACACCAAGGCCTTCTCAGTGGGAGTTACCAGTTTGATTCTGGCCCAAGTTCAAAGCATCAAAGAATTCACGTCTTCATGATGCCACAACCTCTATAAAAAATGTCACTGGTCTCAGAGCAGTTTCTCAGTGGGCAGCAGTTCACATCAAAGCCACCTTCAAAAGCCTTTCCAAGGAGGTGCAGTGAGCCAACATGACGGAGAGTTAACAACCTTCTCACTCTTCAGAAGGGATCTCAAGCTCAGGACTAGACTGTACAAAAACTGGTATGACTCTGCTACCCATACCAACCAGTTCTGTAACGAGGAATACGCAAAATAAATAAATAAGAAATAAAAAAGGAAGGAAGGGAGGGAGGAAGGGAATCACAATATATTTACAAACAGTACAAATGAAGGCAGATTGTGAAACAATGCCTAGTTTGCACTGGATATCACAGATGTGGTAACACAGCAAGATTAAAAAAGCACCAAACATTTCATCATATGAAGCAGCTAAAAAGAAGAAAATGTCAAAACACAAACATCAGACTAATTTTGGACAAGAACTCTCTGGATTCCTTCCCAGAGCCAAGACATCAGTCTCTTACATACAATTTATCAATCTCCATCTCATATGTTTTTGACTAGTTTTAGCATAACCATTTAAGGGTTTTATCTAATCAGCCAGGGAGAAAAGAGTTCAAAGAACACCAGGGAATATGTGGCAAAATATAACAAGGTTAGATCACTTGCACTGGATTATTCTCCTCTGGTACACCGCAGAAGAAATAACCCCAGTCATGGTCTGCATGTTCAACAGTCTACAGGGAACGAGACCAGCATTATTCAAGGTAAGTGACACTTTAAAGAACCTTAAATTAGCTGTTGACAGTCAAGTAGATAGATTGATGAGTGATTACATGAAGTCCCCAACGTTACCATTTTGTGGTAAAAGCAAATATGAAGGGGGAGGAGTAAGAAAATCTGTTAAAATTGGTTTTGCCAATCTGTGGTGCATTCAGATGACAGTGAAGTTCGTTTAAGGACACTGGAAACTTATAAAACAAATTCCTTACTCTAAATCAAAAGTTGACAGAAGGTTTCCTAGCTATATTTTTGACTCCAGAAACACTGCAAGCCATGTTAGTAGACTATGATTAAAAAAAAATAAATTTTTAAAAAATCCCCCCATGATCTTTCTTCCTAACAAGCTTTACTTCTTCCAGATCTAAATGACCACGTGCAAGCAGAGCAGAAGTGCAGCTCCCCTGAACTGCACAATTAAGGCTGACTTACTGACTGCACAACAGATGCCCTCACTGCAGTGGTCCCTAAAATATGTTTTTAAATAAAATTAACTCAACTCAGGAATCTGTAATTAGCACCATCTTCAAGAACAAATCAGAACAAGTTCATTGAAGTGCTCTAACTATTCACTATGAGAGTGAATTTACCCCCAAGGTTCACTTTAGTATTTTGTCTCAATTTTATTGTAATTTCATCCATCACATTTTTTTTCAGGCCTCCAAAAGTGATGGATAAAACACAGAAATAAATAGGACCAACTGTTCACAGAAGCCTAAGGGAAAACATAATTTTGTTATAAATAATCCCTGGCACAAATCATGGAAATGCAATACTAAAATTGTTTGTTGAATCATTTATGAATTGGGCTTTCAGTTTTAGTTTGCAAATAAGTTATAGTTTTTTGTTGATGTTCTTTTTCAGTCTGCTGTTTCAGCTGGAAAACAGCCTTTGAGAAACTGAACTGATATATAATCCAGAAAACAGAGTGAATGAAGGAATTTTTTTTTTTTAAGGAACTCCCTTTGCTAATACAGGGTGCTTTGTTTTTTGTTGTTGGTAAGGGATTTACATATGGATGATGAGAAACTAAATGATGACAAACTTTTACTTTATTTTCACCATTCTGAGTTTTCACCCCATCTTTATGCTAAACATGTAGAAAAGGCAAAGACAATACAGTGCCTTATGAAACCACTAAGAAAAATGAGTTGCAGACACCTCTGCCAGGAGACTCAAATGAATGCCTAGGATCTAACGGATAAATGTGGCTACTAAAAATAATTTACAATCTTGTGTTTGTTCTAAGATGTGAAATTCTGAAGATTTGTTGCTACAAACTAACGTGAAAGTTCAGTGGAACGTAACTGCGTGCTACCACCTTGTGCATGTAGTCGTCACACATGCAGAAATACACAACACGAGGGGAAATTCTGCTGTCTTGAGAAACAGTATTTTAGAGGACAGCTGATTGCCCAAACTCCTCACATGAAAGTTATAAACATGAAGAAATATCAAATAACAGAGAGGTGCATTTCTTTCTTAAGTCTTTTGTCTGAAATTGCTATTTTTCGTCATCTAACGAGAGAGGAGCTTGGAGACAGATAAAAGCAACATGAAGACTCATTTCTCATTAGCCGGAGCAGGAGTGCACAGTCTTACCTGATCTGTCCTCGCACCAGTGGTCTATTTTTTGTCCTGTTCATATTTGAGTCAAACGGAACCTCAAAGAACTGTAAGAAGAAAAAAAAAAGAAAAAAAAAAAAAAAAAAGAGGAAGAATCAAAATTAAAGGATGCCGGAAAGCATGCCATGCGTGGAATGTACTGTCTGCATCTGCAGGTGCTTTAATCTCTATTTTTGAAGGTTCAGAAATACAATGAAAATGGCAAACTCCTTTTACTGAGCTTTGGTAAGTCTGCATTAATGCTTTTGGCATCCCCTTAGAAAGAAAATCACCTGGAGGACAAAAATAGTTGTGCAAGTCCCCAGAAGTTAATCATTTGAAGTAGAATTTGATTCCAAGCTCTGTTCTCAACAGGTTTGACACCCCTTTTATACATAAACAATTCTATGTACACATACATACAGCCCTGCCCTCAGTTTTATAGTAATACAAACAGCCCTTGCATATGTTGTGCTTCTGGTATTTAAAAGACAAACACAACATTTTTTTTCAAGATCATCTAACTTCTGAGAACCTATAACCCACCCCAAAATCAATCAACTCTTGTAAAATGCTACCGAAACTGCGCTGCTCATCTAGTTATATCAGCAGGGAATGAACACACCATATGGGGTTATTTAACGTCACAACCCAATTTGACTTTATCCACCGCCTATGGGAAAATGCAGGCGGCACTATCTTCACGCCAGGAATTCCTGCAGGCTTTTGTACGATCTGTTTTATAGAGAGTGTGACTGAAAAAGCTGAACAGACTTTGCCATACAGCAAACTGTAAAGCCATTTAGTTTTATGTGCACAGACTAATAATAAAAATAATAAGTATGTATTTATTTATAAAAAGAGTAGTATGCATTTACAGAAAGAATATTTTCTACTGACGTTATGTCTGAGGTTTTGGGGTAGGATCTCAATTATGGTGAATACTTAGGAAAAGTACCATAACAAATCATCATTTCAAACAATCAGGCTCAGTATAGTCAAACTGCAGACAGATTTAAGGTGACTATGTGATAAACGACTGTATGATAAAATCTATGTTATTCCAGCAAGCTGATGTAACCTTTTACACAACAGAAGACAAAATTAAGAAACATCTTCATTTTGACAGTGCCACATTACTGGCCTTGCTACTTAAAGGGGCTGCATTCCCAGGTGACTGCCAGCAGGCAGGGACCTCACCAGAGCCCTACGGGTGCATATCAGGGGAAAGACGCTTCATTTACAGGCACACAGAGAACACAGGAACCCCCTTTCCCATCCGTTACTTTGAGGAAATAACTATACAACACTTTGTGAACCTCTGCTGCTGCTCCTGTGTATTGCAAGTGTGCAGGGATTGGATAGCCATGAATCATCCCGCCTAACACAGTCCACAATATTCCTTACTTGTGGTGACATTTTTAACCTCAGGTTGAACCATCTTCCAAACAGTTTTAACCATTCCTGGGAATGAGGTTATGAGACAAGCCTGCATGCATACAAGTGAGAGCGAGTGTGTACACGTGCTCAAGCCCACATGCCAGAGCTACCCTGCTCACACAGAACCAGTTAACAGTACGTGCTGAAGCCCAGACACTTGGCCAGGGGCATCTTCTTCATGTTTTGCCATGCTTGTGAAACCGTCCAAACCTGGGAAAGAAGGAGACTCAGGCAGGCGGCAGAAAAGACAGGGGAGAAGATGAAGGAAGCAGCAGAGCCAGCAAGGGTGGCACTGGCTAGGGGACCCCAAACCTGCACTCCCCTCCCCCAGCCAGCAGCTGTGAAACCCCCTGGAAAAGCAGCTGCCTCGTCCCCCTGAGTGGCTGGCCAACACAAATTAATGGATAATTACTGTTAACTCAGCTGGAGCCTGTGCTGCATATTCCAGTCCTCAGTTTGTCTGTGATGGATCCAAAAACCAGCACGGTTCTGCAGAGGAGGAATCCTGCATTTGTCGATTTGTGTGAAAGGCTGCAGATTAAATGCTCAAAAGTTAAGAAATATAAAAGCGTAGGAATTGAAATCATCAATGCAGCTCTTCATTACCAGTTCACATCCAATTCACTAATATTTCCTGCCTCTGTCTGTGTGGTGGAGCTGGCTGAGGCTTTACAGCCTTTAGAAGGTTTGTTCTTGGTCAGTCTCCATCCGGAGCAGTTGGATGGAGCAGCTGAACCCAGTCGCGACTCTCAAAGCCTTCCAATTTTATCAGGGATGTTACTGAAGCAAACTCAGCTGCTCAGCCATGAGCTACTCACGTGGAAGAAGAAGGTACTTCAGGAAGAAAAAGGGTTAGTTTATACGTCTGTCACTTTGCCAGAGCGTTCTGGTACGGAACCAGGCAAGTCATTTATTTATTTATTTGTAGACAGGCGGCTAATAGGTGATTTCTCATCCTCTGCAGCACTAACAGTCACTACCAGCTATGGCCAAAGTCGGTGGAGACCCTGGTTTAGAAGAAAAGCACAGAGAAGTCTGTGGGGCACCTACAAGACCCAACACACGGAGCCCCAGCAGCTCACTTTGGAGGGACAGGTCAGATCTGCACGGCTCCAACACTGCCCTTGAAGTGTTGGAAACTTCACAAAGAACCTTGATAGGAAACCGCAACGAGTACCTTTGGAGAAGGGAAAGCACCCGTTTGGATCTGAAAGCAGTGATTGCTTCTGACAGCTCAGCATTTTGCTAATGGCTTGTTTCACTGTTATATTTCACAGACAATTATGTTAAATGAAGAAAAAATGTCATTTGACATAGGACTGGTAGAGCAATACAAGGGGAAAATTCTATACAGCCAAATTGTTTTCTCCTGAAAATATTTTGGTCTATGCTCAGTTTTCCTTTTTTTTTCTTTAAAATACACAATTTTTATTTATATCTGCAAAATCTGACTGCTGCAAGCTTACTTACATTTTAAACTTTTGCATGTGAGGAGCTTCTGGCTCATTTGAGAGTATTTAAGCTTATGGCTAAAGATATTCTGTCTGTGATGGATGAAAACAAAATAATGTGCAAGTTTTAAACTCAATGTGTCTCAAACATCAAATGACTGAAATGAGGAACAGTTGGACACTCAACACTTGAAAGAATTTAAACTTACACAGTTATCAGTATAACCTGACAATACCATAATCAATGTATGAAATATTTCCATATATTCAATATAGTAGTTAACCCCTGACTAGAACATAAATTTTGAACAAGAAGCTTCTCGGCTGAGTTCAGTAGTCAAAAAATGTCATTGTTGTATACAGACACGGTTGCTCCTGAAATTAAGGTTACTGCATGACTTCGGTCTGAACTTTTTTGCTTTTTAAAATCTGACAATCTGAATAATCTGTTACTATCAACTGTACGCACGAAACTACATATCCAGTTGAACCACAGTTAAAAAAAAATCCTTTTATTTGCAATGCCCCAGATTCTTTCACTGGACTAGTTGCTATTACATGTCAGCAAGATGCCATTTATCAAACTTTTCCCATTTTACTCCCAGATGTTCAACAAAATTCTCTCTCCACTTGAAATTATTTTCCCCTGATATTCTAGAAAAAATGAAAAAAATGTGCATCTCAAATATCATTCCATAGGAATGAAAGGGTGAACTCAAACATACTATCTCATGCCAGGCCAGCACAGTACAGCCTGTTTTAGCAAACAGTAAATTCAGTAAGATGAATCCTGGATAAATAAATATTTTAGAAGCACTCAAGAGGCTTTTTCCTCAGGAAGTCTGAATGCATCAGTTCAGCCGGACAAGGCAGAATATTCTCTGCCCTAGGTTTGTGGGAAGGTAGCCACCAAAAGGGCAGACAGAGGGTTAAATCTACAGCATCTGAAAATCCCTGAGTGACAAAACTTGGCAATGGCTTTTAAGACCCTAACCTAAATTTTAATCAGTATGCATGAACATTTAAAACTTGATGATGGAAAAAAATAAATCAGGGCAGCCAGTACTTTGTGGTTTGTTTCTCTGGCAGGCTCATCAGACTCTTTGTGTAGATCTCATCTAGTTAATATACAGTAATTATATCTTAAACAGCTAACAGTTCTCAGATTAGCTGTCACATTACAGCTTATAGCTATTTACACACTTTTTTTTTTCTTTTTCCTTCAGCTTCTTCATACTGGTTTCCACTTTCTTTTTAAGTGAAACATTAAAGGACATTTAATTTCTTCAAGCTACCTAAGCCAAGATTCCCAAAGCATCACCTTGCAGATGCACATGGCATTACACTACGCTTGCACTCCAAGGGCTAAACATGATATGGGAAGATCGAGAGAGTGGCCCGTGCCTTTACAGGATGCTCTTTCCGTATCATCCGTTAAACACTGACATCATCCATCAAGTTTTCAAAGACAGTGACCTGACTATTTGCAGTTAATTAAACCAAGCGGAGCGGATGGAAAGCCCTGAGCACGTGCTGCCTTTGCCTTCCGTGGTCACTCCTGCGGAACACATTCTGACTCCTGAATTATGACACTTCAATATCGTTACTCCTGTTCACACAAAAAACGCAAATAAAGTGCATTAAGAGGAACAACATGTCATATAGTTTATCAAACGGATCACCCACACTTTGGCTAGTACACGGCTCTCACTGCTTTGGATTTAGAGTGCAGCAAGCACCAGCCTGGCCCCTGTCCAGGACCAGCTCTAATCTGTGACACATGGTGGAAACAGCAGCGGCTGAAATAGGCAACTGGGCTTCCACATATTGACATAACATTTTACTCTAATGCTAAACGCATATTTACATCAGATAATCCCATCAGTCTAAAGATGGAGTAGAACCCTGCTATTAAAAGACAATTTAATTCAAGGCAATTTAGAGGTCTTCCTGTTGCAAACACACCCCTCTATCTGAGCAGGCTTCCACATGTTCTTGGGCAGCAGAACTGCCCTCTGGATGTAGGTACTTCTCTCCAAAGACTCTCTGAAGAACAGTTTAGGTGAATCTATGTCACTAAAGAGCAAATTAGAAGATGAGGCTGTTGCCAAAAAGCAGTCACCTCCTCCTGCACTGAAGTGCTGCTGGTCTCCAAAATCCTCTGTGGTGGAGATAAGCTACAGGGATGGATGGGTGTGAGTGGCAGCCAAAGCCTCTCCTCAGCTAAAATCTATTGCTACAGACCCAAAGAAACATTTTTAACACATTGCAAAAAATGAGCAGTACAACTGGACTCCCTACTTGAGCACTTCACTGAATGTCTACAGCCAGTGGTCAAACTGGGCTATCTAGGGCAAGCCTTGCAAATATTGGTCTTGTTGAATGAGATGCTTCTGGGGTTCTCTGATTTCCCCGGTGCTACAAAGCTCCGATCCTCTTTGGTTTTCTTTGGTATTGCCAAAGAGCAAGCAGTTAAGCAGAAACATCACTGCAGTACACACTGGAAACCAAAAAGGCACATGAATCGGGGAGGAGCGCGTGGACCAAAACTAGGTGGAGAGCACAGGGCTGAACACAGTCCAGATACCTGGAGGATAACCTGAGGTTTCCTGGGAAGGTGACATCCAGAAAGTCATTCCTCACAGCTGGCCACGTGGCCTGTAAATGCATCAGGTTTTAGCACTAACCTTTCATGTAAAGTATCCTGATTTTCTCATGTGCTCAAAGGAAAGTTGCTCTAAGCAGCACTGGAAAACCATCAGACTACAAAGAGACGAGTTTCTTCCTTAGTCAGTGCTCTTCCCCTCCATATTACCCAATTATTTCTACTCCTCATGTTTTCAGTGATTTATCTTACATTGTGATAAAGTAATATATAATTACATAAAAGGAGAAGAAAAACATAACATATAATTTATGGTAAATAAGATCAAAGACAAGGTTATTATTATAGGTTTTCTTCTGGTTTTCTTTCAATCACTTTTATATGAAAACAACAAAGAATAATTAAAGTATATTACAAAGGTCTTTTTATTCAATTGTACACAGATGTGATTAAAAAAAAAAGCAAAGGGAAGGATTTTCAAAAGCACTCATGTACTGATCTAACACTCTTCTCACTGAAGTCAATGGCAGTTTGACTTCAATGAGAGGAGAGACAGACCAACACGGAGTGATTCCGAAAATCCCACCCTAATTGTACAAACAAGGGAAGGCTTTAGAGATTGCTGGCTTGGAGATTGTATATTTGAGACTCATAAAGGGCACACAGCTCCTGTTTGTCTTCAAGATATGAAAATAAAGCAAGGCAAATATTTTAAGGATTAGAAATAGCTTTTTTTTTTTTTTTTTTTTTTTGAAGGCAGTATCTGAAAACTCTCTGGCTCTGCAGTTCCCACTCTAGGTATAGATCTGCTTTAATATTTTCCATTTCAAAGAGGATTCTAATTAAAAACGAGATTGATGCAAGCCTGAACAATGTTACTTACAGATAGAGAAGGGCAGCTAAACCCCAAACTGTCATGTCCCAGCGAAGCCAAGAAAGGTCTGCTAGGTAAAGCAGCTGACAGAGTTTAATTTTTATTATTTTTTTTTTAAAGCTTACACTAAAGACACATTCTTCTTATCAGCCACTGTTTAGAAGCCCATTGCTGCGTGCAGGGAAGAGAACAGGATGTAACTGCAAAGAAAACGTTGATACTTGTCACTTTAGAAATATATTTTCAGGATGGAGCATGCAAAGACTCACAGACTTCAATTAGCACTGATTTGTCCCTTCAGGTTAATGACCTGCTGTGCGGGCTCCACTTTGAAGTGCTTAAGAGATGACACGTTGCTATTTCTTTGACCACTTTCAAGTGTGTGATTTTTCTAAGGATCCTCAGAGACATCCACTACCCTCAAAACTGAGATTTTTTAAATTTTTTTTTTTTTTTTAAGGCATTTCATTGCACTGAAGTGCGCTCCGCTGGCAGCAGCGCCCACAGCCCCTGGCACACTGCTCTGTGTTTGTTTTCAGCTCATTCAAATCCTTTTAGTGGGTCTGACCAACAAAACAAGCAGTCATTAAACTCCTGCAGCTTAGTGGCCTCTCCAGCAGCACTTTGGTCAAACAATATCCTTTGGTGATATCAGAAGTACCATTACATGGAGCTTGAAAAACACATGACTGTTAACACTCAGGAGTGTCAAAGTGACACGGTCGGAATACCAAGTGGCTGGTGCCCACTGCTCCATCTGCAGAGGTCCTGTCACGATGACGAGCGGTCGGGATGGAGGTGAGGATGATGGAAACATCCTGAAACAGGACGTCTGGAACTGCTGAAGCACAGCTGGATGAACCAGGGGGTGGAAGGAAAGACCCTGGGTATGCAGGTGTGTGTCTGAGCATGCTGCAGTAAGCAAGGAATTAATGAAGTAGGAAAAGATAATTAAGGACTATATGCAATCATCAGTTGTATGAATAATTATGAATGAAATAATTGGGCATTTGCTCCAAACTAGCTACTTTAGCCCTGCATACAACACTTTTCTTGTCTTCACCTTTGAATCAAATTTGCTAGCACCAATGCATTAAAAAAAAAAAAAAAAAAAAAAAAAACAAAAAACTTCTTTAATCTCCTTTTTTTTTTTTTTTTTTTTTTTCCTTTTCTTTTCCAGTGTACCTGATATCCAAGACTTGAAATGGGAGAAAAAGTGTGAATCTCCTGTTTTGGTAAACAGGAAACAGGTTGGGTGACCACCGATGAGTCCAGCTCTCCCCACTGATATTGTATTTGCTAAGAAGATATTGTAACAAAAATGAAATAATAATAATAATAATAAAAAAAAAACAGGCCCTTCTTTTATAAGCTGTTCAATCTTGAAAACTGCTGACATCGTGAGCCACCTAAATAGAACATTCCCGAGGCCTCACGGAGGTCAGCCACAGCTTCAGGGGAAATGCAGGCTGGATACCACAAACAGGCTTATGCCATCCACCTTGGAGAAACAGCTTTCACAGGAAGAAATACTGGTTTCTGGTCCACTGCCAAAGTCTTCTAGTAATATTAAATATTTACCACCAGCAAGTCCATTTTATTTAGCACACAATTAATGCATCCACAAACAAAGCTCCTCACTCCAAGCCTTCCTCCAGCTCTGCTTCCAGGAGGGCACTGACCCATCAATGCCTTTGAGCTCCTTGAACCAAAGGGAGCAATCTCCAAAGTGCAGGACATACTGCACGGAATGCTTTCCCATCCTTTTCTTCTGGACATGGACTTTGTCACCATTGGGCTCTTTCTTTTAATCTTAAAATGAAAATTAGTACAAAATGTGTTTCAGGTTGGATAAACACCTTGTGTTCTTCCCTTGCGCTGACCCAACCAACTGCACTCACAAAATGACCTGATCTGGGCAAAAAATAACTAATTTTCCTCTAGATCTTTTCATTTTTCTGATCTGTGTCACTGGATCAGGTCATCCTGGACATGAAAACAGGAAAGGGAAAGGGTGAAGCTGTGACTCGGCTCCCACCACCGAGCTGGTGCATTACCCCAAGACAGAAGCAGCAACACAACGGGGTGTCTCCCATTTAGGGTTAAACTGTTCTCTCGGTCCAGGATCGTGGAGATAAGGCAGTGAAGCAACATTCAGCTCTATTCATTGTGTTGCTCTGGAATAAAAAAGGAAAACTTAACCCACCCACAAACACTTCAACAACTGGACTCTGATCACCCCAGATCTGTCACCTATCCACGCAGGATTTATTGCAGGTTTTTAATGATGAATTATAAGTAGATGTCAGATGCAGAGGTACATGCTTTCAGCTCTTCAGTAACTATTTCATTTCTGTGTATTTTAAGGACAATTATTAGAGTTGAAGAAAAATACCACCTTTATACCTACCAAAATACACTCTGAATCATTTTGCAAAGCCATTTTCTCAAAGAGATTCTTTTGCATTAAATCATATTTGTCACGATGCCAGCATGACATGAGTGCAACTTATAATTTAAAAACAAACAAAACTTCAAATAACAATCTCTTCGCTGAAGATAGGAATTGCACAAGGTTTAAGTTACTATATGTCCTAAAATACACCAGGCTAGGTCCTCTGGACACAGTGCAGCTGCTTTGAGCAATACTGCAGATAAAATCCGATACTGAAGATGGCTCAGACAAATTCCTGTGGTGGAATAAAGTTGTTACTCAGGAACTCTTGGGGAAGTATTTCTGTTGTTCAACGCACATGTTTAAGTCAAGCAGGAGATCCAGAGTCAATCGGGAGATGTGCGTCTCCTCCAGATGACAAGTGAGAGCAAACAGAGGCAGGAGCTGGTCTGATTGAGACGCAAAACCTTTATTTCTCTCTAGGAACTACAGAGGGATCCAGAGCTCCTGCCTTCAGCCAGGGCAGCTGTAAAAGGGACAGGTAACAAGCCAGCCCTCTAGACTATCACCATCAGCTGCTTTTCAGTCCCCTGGGACTACTAGAGAGCTATAAAATAAAGCAGCCTGGCTGCTGCTCTATTCTTGCCCAGGAGATTAAAGCAAAGAAGTGGAAAGGTGAGATTTAAATCACTACCACACGTCTTCTGGCTCCAACCCATGTGTCCAGGATCCAGGCCATTTTAATCAGCTTTTTATAATTTGTCACTGAAATGATAAAAATACTAATCCACTGCAATGTGCTTCCTGCCAGGCACCCGAATATTAATTCATAAACATTTCTCTTATATCACACGGAGATGTGTTCGCTTTAACTGCTTATGGCTGACATGTCCTGCTAGCAATGCTTTCTTTTTTTTTTTTACAAGACAGACAAAAGTAGCACTGTACATAAAGCAGCAGGCTTGCCTGCTTTTGTCTATGGAAAGGTGATTTATGTAGTTGCATACAGATAAATTACTTATTAAAAACATATTTTAGTTTTGAGAATAAATTAACTTTTTTACATGAAGTTACTGGCACCTGTGAAAAATAATTCGCTTTGGTTCATTTGTAGTTGGCAAAGGAAAAATCTACCACTCCTTCTGGCCAAAATATTTAAAAAAGCCAAAACAAACTCAAACCACAACAAAACCAAACCCCCAAAAAACACAAGAAATGAAATCTGGGAACACTGCAATATAGCCAATAAAAAAGCCTTAATGTGAATAACGGTGTAAAGTGGCACCAGGGTTCCCTGACAAGCCTCAGAAAGACAGTATGATAACAGAGCCCAACTGTCACAGAACTGACCTGCTGGACTTACCCACAGCTCAAACCTCTTAATATTAATAAAATCATTCCTCAATAGGTATTCCTTTAAAGTATTAAAGAGTCAATATCAGGAAGAGTTTCAAGTCACAGTTTTACATATGTCACATTTAGAGAATCTACGGAGCCTATAGGAGAAAGTTTACAAGCATCCTCTTTACAATAAAATTTAAAAACAACTTTTTCCTGTTGTTCAGATGTCTGAAAAAAAGAGCAAGAAATCTCTGTGGGGAATTTAATGATTTACACTTTGCTGGCAAGAGAACAGCCTCGTCACTTTCCTCCAACATGCGCTCTCACTGCCAGAAGGAGTCTCATTTCTAATATTCTAAAGAGCTTTAAATGTTAAGAGATAATATCAAAGGCACCTTGATGAGTACAATTTTGGAAATTCATTTGTATAACACTAGCTTTTTTTTTTTTTAAATCTTGGCAAAAAAAGAAATTAAGAGAAATCACTCTTCTCTCTCCCATCTGTACAGAACTTGACAGAAAGCTGTCACTATCCTAAGAATATATTTTTATTTTCTTATTAATTGCCACAGACTACAAAGGAAAGGTACATCTCTGCTGAGGAATGTCACAGTTACAAAACTCCCCAAAAGTCCACAGCTAAAGATGAAGACACACTTCTGTGAACAGTGGGTTTCAACCAAGCAGACCACATCTGTGACACTTTCAAGGTATTCTCTCCTCCTTCTTCAGTTATCACAGATTAAAAGCCATGGAAGAGTTGCTCACAAAACTGTCTGACATTTCGGGTCAAGCCTAAGGATTTTACCCATAGTAAATTAGTTTTGGTAAAGTATCTCTCTTCATTCAAACACGATTTTATGCAGAATGTGTAGATCTGACAAACACAGTAACAGGGTAGAATATAATGACAGATATCCAAGGTATATTCAATCACTTAGCACCAGTTTTGCAGGTAAAATCCAGGAACTATCTACTTCTTTCATTTTTAAAAGCATAATGCACAAACTGGGACCATTAACTGAGGATGGCCATCGTTATTCTCTTCAGCTAAGGGTTGGATGACAAAACTATAGACTGAGAAGTCAAGTTACAAAGACATCTCAAACCAATCATTAGGTCTCAGCTTTCATTCCCTTTGTTAAGAATGAAAGTGAAGCATGAGTCTCCCGATGACCCATTAGAAAGCACAAACGCCCAAACCTGTTGCAGGGGCATCACACCATCCATCTTTCTAAAGCTGTCAAGAAATGTTTGTCATTCCAATACTGCTTGCATCTCCCAAATGCTAAGATAACACACCCATCAATCTCAGATAGAGTTTAAAGAGGAGTTGAAAAATAAATAGTTCTGAGTCATGTTACTAAGAGGGATTCCACACACTATTAATTTTAGCTTAGAAACCAATGAAGACACCAAATCAGCACTACCTCCCCTGCTTTTTAAGGTATAATGACCTATTCGCTTACTTAAATTTATTTATTTTGTGACAGTGATCCTTTCAAATGCTTTAGAAGTTTAAACAACAATCATTTCAGTCCTGGCTTCTGGGAACAAGAAAAGTTTGGCCAAAAGGAGGTCAAAGATACAGCTAGGACATCATGATTCTCTCTATTTTAGTAGGTCACTCTTAAAATAAAAGAACAATAATAAGAAACATAATGGCATATAAGCAAAACTTGTCCTAAGCACTGCATGAGCATCAATATGACGGAATAAACTGGTGCTTTCCACCCAAAACCTGGGGCACCCTTCATCCCCTTCAACACAGCTGAAGCTTCTTGCTCACAAGTGCCACCAGCTCTGGCCACACTTCTCTACATCAAAGCACTAATTGAGTAATGTGAGTGTGCAAAACTGCACAATCCTTCTTTAAAAAGGTTATTAAAGCACAAACTCGCTGCCCACCCAAGGCGCTCAACACTCCCACCCAACTCCTGGAGCTCGTGCAATGGATATTACCTCAACCTAGCACTGAACTTGCAGGAGCTTTTTAATATTGACATGGAAATGCCACTCTTGTCAGATTTGTCTTCCAGGTACCTCAAATGTCACCTTTGTTTGCTAAGTGCTAGTCCAATATGAAGTTTTCTCAGTATCTATGGGGAAAAAAAATCATAAGCAACTCTGCACCTCAGTGCCCTAATTTCCCCTGGGTGCCAGTATCCATCTGAGAGCTTTTTGGGAACTATTTAAAACTTCTTTCTGTCTGTGCCAGCCCAGGGATCCCGAAGCTTTGACTACATAGGTCTCTCTAAAGCTGGAGAGTTGGGTCTAGTGCTTTACACAACCACAAGGAAAAAAGAATAAAAAAAAAATCTGGATTCAACAGGAGTTCACTGAGTGTCTTCATGCAAAGGGTTAAAACCAGACTCTGCATCACAGGAGTTTTTGGCATTGTGTTCATTTTCCATGGAACTAAATCCAGAGAGATGAAAAGTCTTTCTCTGATAATGGAAGTGCATTACAGTATTGAGCATTAGATCAAAAACTGAACATAGTTATTCAGGAAAGTAGGAATATATCATGAGAAGACAGAAGACTGGAAGTCCAGTGTCAAGGTCTTACCCATCAGAGCAGGCTATCATGACTGGCAAGCGTAAGATAAAACGAAGAATTTAATTTGCTTGTCCCAGAGCCCAGATCAGTATATGATGCCACTCGCCCCAGTTTATCTATGAATAAGCATAAGAAAACCCCCCCAAAAGCCCCCTCCCCTCTCAAGGAAGGATTGTACGATCAAATCAGTCACTGTCATGGAAACTCTTAAAATATTAATAATAAAATAATCATTATGAACTGGAACTAAAATGAACATTGTAGTATTTCTATGATAAAGAAAATAAAATGCTGAAACATCTACTTTTGAGCCAGATTTCAAATTCCTCAGTTAGGAAAGTGTGTGTATATGCCTGAGAAACACTAACCTTGAAATTCTAAAACCAAGCTTGCACAAAAAAATTATTTTTCCAAAAGTACCTATAAAAGACATTCCTGAAGAATAAAATTCTGCTTTATAGTTCACATCCTACTAAAATTCAAATGAATTTCCCTAGGCAGGCAAGTCCTTATATGTATACCTCCACTTAATTACACTGCAGTTCCTGTGTAGACAAGTCCCAAGATGCTCTTACATGATAATCAGTAAACATGAAGTGGTGAAATGAATTGTAACATTTAGTAATGCTTCTTACGAACTAAGATTTATAGAGGAAGTATGAAATAAAACTAAAAAGAGCAAATGGTTACCATGTCTGCATGTTTGAAAAAAACCCAAAAGATACAGATATGAAAATAGCCATTGAAAATGATGAATAGCTGGGCACAGGCATCATACCAAAACCTCTGCTGCAGATGGTAATGCTCAGCCCACCTACTTATTTAATCCATGTAATAGGAGTATTAAAATTAGAAAGAAATCTAATTACATTTTACAATTAATTTAAACACTGAACACATCATGAAAATAACTGGCAGAATTGTACTATTTAGTAAATAAAATTTTCTGCTTAGTTCTACACTTTAGCACTTGTTTAAACTAAGTGATGAAAAGTTCAGGTGTAACTCCCAATTGCACTACGTTAAAAAAACCAAACCAAACCAAAACAGAAAAAAATCCACTTTTGCAAAACAATCATCTGTTCATGGCTGCAGACACTGCACAAGTTCAAATACCTCAAATTGTGCTCCCAGAAAACAAAAAAACCCACCACCAACAAAAAAGAATAAAACCATTTTAATCAGGCAAAAGAAACTTTGAACACAAGTGCCTTGTTCCAGCAAAACGCAGCTGGGCATCCAACTCCTTTCCACACCTTGCTAGATTCTCTCTATACACAGGCTCATACAAATAGAAGTTTAAAATACATTTTCTACACTAAAACGTACACAAAACAGGTTTGGAAGATTGCACAATAGGGTTTATAAGCACTTCATTTACACACACACGTATGCATTGACTGTATCAATATTTCTAGCTTGGCAGTTCACTCCCCCAGTCTCTGTGGATTTTCTCTGTTGGGTTTCACCAGCGATATTTCCTCTGAATTTCCACATTTCCAGATGCTTTGCTCCTACAGCCTTGATGGAGAACAGTTGTGCCTATTAGCAGACAAGCTGCTGACAACTAAACTGAGCTTCTAAAAGCTGGCAGAGAGATAATCTGGCACCGAGATCTGATAAATTAAGAGAGAAGAGGCACGGTGGCCTGCAAATGCTGAGAAGTCAGAGGAAAACCCAGTCAAGTCCTGAGCTTTTCTCCTGAGGATGCTTCTCATCTCGTTCCAGAGTACTTCAGTCAAATCAAGGAAAAACCGTGTCTTAGTCAACCATCCTGTTGCCCAGCACCACTCAGTTCTTAACAGACATAGCCTTCTATTAAAAAAAGGAAAGAAAATATTTATCCATGCAGTTATAGTATCTTAAATAAATTATATTTACAAATATATTTAAAATAAATATATTTTAAAAGGTTTGTTTCTCCTGCTTAATTGTTTAAAATATGATGAAGACAAAAAACCCTTGTTCTTTTGTTTTGCTGTCACAAAATCTCGCCTTTCCTTCCCACAAACAAGTAGTGACGTATAATCATCTTTATTTTACAAAAGATACTATTTTTTGGGGGGAGGGGGGAGGAAAAAAGGCAAATGCATCTGGGAATGCAGGAGATGTTTATTCCCACCTTCTCTGAAGCACTCTGAACACCTAACATGGGTATTTCTGCTGTCACCAAGTCGTGGTACTAAAGGACATCAGAGAACAAGTCAAAGCAAGTATGAAGCAGCAAGAGCTCAACACATCTCCACCTCAGCCCCTGGGCTTCCATCTCAGTTCTCGCACGGTTTTGCACGCCGTGCACAGCACATGGTGAGGGATTTGCAGAAATGTCCCAGCTGGGGCTTGCCTTCGCATCCAGGGGAAAAAAAGTAATCCCACCACGCACCCCCAGTTTATGTTTTCTTAATCTCATGGCCACCTATGTCTAAGGTAACACCAGAGATTACAGGGAGCTTCAGTTTTATCTCAATATAAACTTGCTGGGGCAGGTCAGTGCAAGCGGTGCAGGCACACCAGGAGCTCGTCCTGGTCTGGCCCCAGCAAGGACAAGTTCAGGCAACATCGTGCTTAATCTATCCCAGCAGTAATGTCATCGCGACTTCCCGAAGGATGAGCCGTACCAGCGCTTCCCAGTGCTGTGCCAGACCAGACAGTGGTTTTATTCAGACAGTGATTTCTCCTTTAGACAGCACTGGAATCCTTCCAGGGTAGATAAAATCTGAATTTTTCCATGCAAAGAACTAAAATACTCATCAAATATATAAAGCCTCATTTATATTCTTATACTCCTCAGGCATTCAGTTTTGGCCACTGTTGAGAGACAGGATTTCTTTGTTTTGACCCCGAATGACTTTCCCAAAGCATCTTACAGGTGGAGGGGATTCCCTCCCTCTCCTGCTGCTGCCCTCCCACCCACTCCTTAATTAAAGATGCTAAGGTCTAACAGAAACCACATTACAGATTAAAAGTGGACCATGATGCAAGAAAAATAAGTATGTGGACAGGTTTGGGAAAACAGACCATTATTTGTGTTCATTTAGAAGCTTTAAATTGTTTTAAAATAGATAGCAAGAAGGATTATTGCAATTTAACAATAAAGAAGAGGACAAAAGCACAAGGAAATGTATTTTTCACTTCTGAAGTGACGCCAGGGACCGGGGATCGCTTTAGGAACGCAACTAATTAAAACAATCTTTTATAAAGTAACAGGGAAAATGGAAACGCTTTTTAAGCAGAATTATCCCAGTTTAAAGGACCGACAGAGCCAGGGCCAGCTCCCTTGTTTTGACTGTGAGCACAAGGGGACAGACATCCAGGCAGCATCAAACAGCCGAGCTGCTTCCGCGCTCAGGTTCATCCAAATACCTTTGCCATGAACTCATCCAACAGACATTTATCAGCTAAAAGAAGAATATGCAAACCTAAGGGGTTGTATGTAGGAGTTTTTCCCTTCATAAAGAGTCCTGAAACTTTCAGTCCAGAAGGTCTTAGATTATCACGCCATAGCCAGACGAGTACAAAGCATCCTTGATGTCTAGACCAAATGAAAAGATTAGCGGGTCTGCTCCCATACTGATTACACCAGGCTCATACTATTTTTCCAGCGGATGCTTTCATAATTAAATATCAAGTAACAGGAGGCACTTTAACATTTATGTCACCCTCACCTATGAAAATAATAAAAAGTTTATTTGCATTGAGAACTATAAAGTATTAAAAATCATTCCATGGCTGTAACAGCAACCCTGTCAAGCTGTAAAGAGAAATCTAGATTTTAGTGAACAGGGTCCCTTGGGAATGCCGTATATCGGCAAAGCAGAACAGCAATCACATTATGCTCATAACTAATATGGACAAAGTGGAATGAGTAATAAAAGTCAACAAAAATCAACTTTCACTCTGATTAGCGATCACAGACTAATAGGCTTCAATTGCAATTGAAAATTAGGGGGCACCATCAATCACTTGGGTCTCTCCAAATAGCAGCCGCTGCATCTGCCAAGGAGGCACCAGGGCTACCTTCAGAAAAGGATTTTTACTCTGAGCTTTGCCAGGGTCTAAGGTTTCTTGAATATAGTAGTTGTGTTAATCTGAAAGAAGCATAAACATGAGAAAGGGCCTCAAGGGCAGGTTCTCCAATCTCTCTATTTTTTACCAAGTTAACAGACTTGGTCCAGGCAGGTCTATCAACTCTTCAGGATGAAGAAAGGTAACACATTTTAGCTGGTTTGAATAGCAATTGCTCTGCAAAATGCAAATATATTGCATTTTAAATTCAGACAGAGCCATTCATAGGAAGAAACTCAAAACACATGAATTCCAAAGGGAATGAGTATTTAGTAGAGAAATAAATAGACAACTAATGGATCTATTAAACAACGTTTATATTTTTTGGTAATTTAATCAAAATACAAGACAACAGGCTAGGCTTTTATGGGCACTTTTTGTTTTAAACAGCTGG
>NW_010309977.1:38107-54160 GCF_000700745.2 Antrostomus carolinensis | reverse complement strand
AACAAAGTCCCCCCTCGCTAAATAAAGCTGATGAAGCCACGCTGCCCCTGATCATGTCATATGAAAGGGATTACTGTTTCATAAATTGCTAAAAAGTTTATGATGGTTGGGAACCTTAATCTAATTTCCATCTTAAATTTACACATAGCTAATTTATGCCCGTTTGTCCTTTTGCCAGCACTGCTCTACAGCCTAAGCAAGTCCTTTTCCTCCCTGGTACTTACCCCTTGATATATTTATAGAGCAATAGTAGCCACATCAGCTTTTGTCCTCCAGGCCACGCAAGTCAGGCTCTTTCTACCACCTCTTGTAAGTCTGGCTCCTTGTTCCCTCCCACATCCCAGCAAAGTCCTTTTCAGCACCTGTTCCCACTTGAATTAATTTTTCTTGCATATGGAAGACCAGAACAGTTTTCCAGATGACTGTTAATGGCATTAATAGTTCCCTACCTCCATGGAAATGTCTCGCTCGAGAGAGTCAGGATTGCATTTGCCTTTTTTACACTACTGCACAGTCATGCTCGAGGAAAAGTAAATTTTCTTCTTTTTTTCTGTTCTTTCTGCCTGAGAAGCCTTCAGGCTTGATCCAAGAGTAGATAATACACTGAACTAGAAAGCAAAAAACCTGGCTCTTAACCTCGGTCAGGTATTAACAGCCCACAAAGTGATCCTGAAGAAGTCACTTCATGTTCCTTTTTTTAATTCCCACACTTGCCTATTTAAATCCAAAACTCACTGAGGATGAGAATCACCTCTTAATCTAAATTAACCCAATGTCTCACAAAGATCCTACCCATGGCTGGAAAAATCTTCATGCCTCCCAGATTGTAAAGTTTCATGAAATAGCCTAACTCTTAATTACTTTACTGATTTGTCATCATTTGGAAAGAGACATAGATAAATACATATGCACACGAGTATGTGTAAGCTGGGGTGGTATTAGTAAATAAAAGGACAGCTGCTAATGGCACACTGAATCACGGCATTTCTGAAAGCATTTCCAGGAACTTGCAAGTTTTCTATTATTTTTGTGAATGTTCCCATAAATGTCTATTACTGAGCAATCTTTGGGGAGACTGCAGCGGGTGTGAAATTTACTGAAAATGAGAAGAAAAGCTGGATTCAGGGAGACATAAATTCACTGGACAATTTGCAACATCTGCTGTAAAACCAGCATGGATGGGGACAGTGCTGGTTAGAATTACTCCGGGTTCCCAGCATGCCGCCCCGTCATAAAAATGAAATTGTGAACAGAAGATGAATCTTCTTGGATATTTTTCAGAAGTTTTTATAAATTATACAATTTGACAGTCAGGGTTAGGAATCTTCACAAGGAAATATGTTAAATCTGAAAAAAAAAAAACCCAAACCCTTAACACCAGAAAAAAACTCTCTTATCTAAGAGTTCACACAGCAGAGGAAACCAATCCTTCCAGGGTTGTCACAGGGCACGTGAGATCTAAGCATCATTATTAATACACCACCAAGCTTATCAGAGACAAATCATACACTACCAACCAACACCCAGAAAGGAATTTAATGTCTCCTACCAGAGTGCATCACTATCACCGCTCATCCAGGATTCAACTTATGCACACGCCCCCAAAAACCCCCAAATTCAGATAACTGCAACCCAAGCTAGATCCCCACCAAATGCAGCCACTAACATTTCTAATGAAAAATATAATTGTATAAGCTGTATAGTTATATTAAACAGAGTAAGTTATGGATTTATAAAGTTCTAAGTGCTATTTTTTAAAAATTATTTCAAGTCAATTAAAAAAAAAATATGTTGGGTGGCAATAGTCAGGAAGGAGCTGTGGCATTATCCAAGTCTTTGCTGGCATGTGCACCAGCACTGAGGACAAGCCCTCCTGAGGATCTGAGCTGGGAAAATCCTCCCCATTCACAGAGCTGCAGGAGGACTTCCACATGGCACATTAAACATGTGCTAAAGCATCTTTTACCTTATGATCAGAGCTAAAATACATCCTGCGAGATACTCATGCAATGCTGAACTGCTTCAACTCTCAGAGCAGGTTCAATCAAGTACTCAGCTCGGATGCACGGGAGGAGCCAACAAATTCACACATTGGACCAGAGAAAGGCGCCAGCAGCTCTGCACAGGCTCCGGCAGCGCAATGCCAGGTATGTAAGTAGAGGGCTGGAGCAGCTCTGCTGTGAGGACAGGCTGAGAGAGCTGGGGCTGTTCAGCCTGGAGAAGAGAAGGCTCCGGGGAGATCTTATAGCGGCCTCCCAGTACCTGAAGGGGCTACAAGAAAGCTGAGGAGGGACTTTTCATAAGGGCAGTTAATGACAAAACAAGGGGAAATGGGTTTAAACTGAAAGAGGGGAGGTTTAGATTAGATATTAGGAAGAAATTCTTCACTGTGAGGGTGTTCAGACACTGGCCCAGGTTGCCCAGGGAAGCTGTGGCTGCTCCTCCCCGGAAGTGTTGAAGGCCAGGTTGGATGAGGCTTTGAGCAACCTGGTCTAGTGGAAGGTGTCCCTGCTGATGGCAGGGGGGCTGGGACTGGATGAGCTTTAACGTCCCTTCCAACCCAAATCATTCTATGATTCTATGAGAAATAAAATGCAACAATTTTTGGAGCTAGTTGATCACTAGGAAATATAAAAAAGCTCAAGAAAAGCTCCAGCACAAGCAGTATTTTGATCAAGATGAAGCTAAAAAAAACAAAACCAAACTGGAGTTCAACAGTGAATTGTTCAGCGCAGTGGCAGCACCCCGGGTGAAAGACTGGGACGTTGTATTCACAACCATTCTATGATTCTATGTTCTGTACTCAGCCTGCCTCGAACACACAAGGTGCCTGTCTAGCAGCAAAGTAAAACTTCTCAGGCCAGCAGTAATGCTGAGAAAGAAGCTTAAGAAGAAATTTCAAAGCAGAAAGTGTTGCTTGAGCTAAGGAAATGGCCGATCCTGGTCCTTCTCACTTATCACTGCCACAAAACCTGCATTTCACAGTCACGCTGCTACACTGCCCCAATACGGTGCCTTTGTGAAAGGCCTATTTTATTATAAAATACACTTTGGATTCAAGTTCTCTTCCTCAACAACACATTTGCCTGAATTATTCCTAAAAAAACTTACCCAGCTACCCACTACTTGTCTTTATGGCTCATCTCAACCCGAGTATTTGTAAGTAAACCAGCCACACTCATTCTCAGCTATTAATTTAAATGCCTGTAGGAAAGAAAAGGCTGGCAGGAAAACAATGCCAAGTGTCTGCTGTGGAAATAACTGCAGTAAAGAGACCAAGAGGTATCACCGACAGGATAACCCAAGTACAGCAACCAAAAGATTATCTGACCTATTTATGGTAAAAGGTTAAGAATTAATTACACTGGGGATGATAGTTCAGTGGATTGAGCATCAGCTCTGAAATAACTGGACTTGTTGAGAAGTCAGTGGTTGAATTCCAGTGGGGCCAGTTAAAGCCCTTCATCCCAGTGAGGTAGACAAGCTGGGCTCCAGGAGGGTTATTGCCTGTGGGTCCTCTGGGCAACAATTTAACAACCTAAAATCTGAGTGCTATGGGATCATGCAATGATTTCCCCTAAATACACACTATTTTGTGCAGCACATAATCCCCGTCCCTCGGGGTGAAGTGACAGTATTAGTGCGTGAGGACACACGATAACTCACACCCCATTAATTCACATGGCCCCACTATGCAGCTCCCCTTTCTACAAGTAAAAGACATGAATACAATAAGTAGTTTGGATAAAATGTATTTTAATGGCAAAACACAGTGGGCAGCAGCTTCTGTCCATGCTTTACATTAACTGAAAGTAAAAGGATTCTTCTCAACTGGGTCTGCTGGTCTGATACAAGACTATCATTTATTTTAGCTGCTATGCAAAATTTCATCCTTTTTCTCAAGGCATACAAAAACATTCATGTTCCACTGTGAATATTAGCAATGCTTTAAGGTAATTACTTTTATTCCTTATAGCACCCAAGATTACCTAAGAGGTTGTTGTTGTTGTTGTTATTATTATTATTATTATTAACGGCAATTAGCATCAGACAGCAATTTATAATTTCCAAACCCAGATACAAACATTAGCAAAATATTTGCCAATAGAAAGCCATGTGTTATTCCCATTGCGTGGGAAACAAATTATAGAATTCAAGTGATTTGTGTCTTTACAACTGAACTGGGAAGCTTATACGAGAGTTATCATGCGAATAGTACATTGGGGATAGTTTCAGTAGACTACAAATTATTCTGAGACTCTGACTCACTCTCAAACAAAATATTCTTAGTCTGAACTCTCTTACAAGCAGACTTTACTATAAAGCAAGAAAAGCTTAAGAAACCACTCTGAAGAAAACACTAATAAAACGGTATAAAGAAAAATCACTTGTAAAACCATCATTATTAAGAATTATATTTGGACTTCGGGCTGAGAACTCAGCTGATGTAAGTCTATCCTAATGCCATTTAATTGAGTTATATAGATGTAAACCTCAAAAGAATCCATTCCCGAGCCTACCAGGAAAACAATCTCTGCTCACATTCTCTGCAAATGTTGGTCACTATAAATACATAATAAATATGCAAGAAAGAGCAGGGTTTTGGAAAGAATATTATGTACTCATAAACAACTTTAAAATGCATATATAATACTCGGAGCAAAGGATGTATCTTCATATTATGGGAAACCAAACTTGCCTGTGTGAGTTGCATTTCTAACCACGTGGCCAAGATGAGAGGACAGGAGAGGAGAGTCCAGGCTTTGGGAACACTTTAGAGGTGGAAGAGAACAGCAATCCTTCAAACATCTATGAGAATCAAGTCTGGGGGTGAAGGTGCACCCCAAAACACCACCAGCATTGGCCCAAGCAGACCCGTGTGGGTTCATGCCCACGGCTAGGATGTTTGGGTTCTCCAGCATCACCAGTGCTGGACCCAAAGAGGAGCCACTCATGAGCTACGGATGCGCCCCGTGCTCCCGGACTGATGCAGCACAGCTGCACCCACTTCCTCTAGCACCTTCTCCTGCACTTCTCCTACACCAGAAAGCAATGTTACTGGGTAGGTGGCGGAAGGGGTTATTTTAACATTAATCTATCGTAATACTTCCAATAAGTGACAGCTTAAACAATACTTTTCAGACAGAAGCGAAACATCTGACATTTTGTCTCCTTAAATCAGAAGCGAAAAAGCTGAATTTCAGAGTACAGAAGAGTTACAAACCTAACAATTGAAGAGTAATAAGAAAAAAGCATGTACACCAAGGGATTTCTCAGCAGAAGAGTGATATACTAGACAAAAATAAAAGGATATACCATATGTTGAGTAATAAAATTGGCAAACCTAGTAAGGTTCAAATACTGCTATTATACACATCTGGGCAAAACAGGGGGGAGGAAAAAAAAATCATTAAGGAATCTGAGAACCCCTAAACAAAGAAACTATAAAATTCTGAACTGTAAAGCAAAGGAAACACACTTAATCCCTCAGGAGTTTAAGTATGTATTTCAACTGGGTTATACCATCCCTCATAAGGACATGGAAACACACAAAACCTAGAGAGACAATATAGCCACTGTGAGCCTGCCGGCAGAAAGCCAACTGGCTGCAGTACCCAGCAGCCCTGGCACCTGTTGGGTTTATCACCAGCGATGCATTACCACCTTGGGGCACACAGGAGAAGAAAAAAAAAACCCAACAAAAAACCTCTACAAAGTGCCCGTTTTCCAGCAAAAGTATACAATTGTGTCCTGCAAGTATTTTAAATCGGGATTTCCAGCTGCAAAACACGCCTCCCTCAATGCTGAAGGAGTCGGGACTTTTGTGCGGTGCAAAGCAATGTGCAGAAACACATAATCGAGCAGTAAATAATATCATCCTGTCCTCATGGAACTCTGTTTCATCTATAACCACAGATGTAACCTTTTCTCTGGCCTTCCCTGAGGCTAATTTATTTATGAACCTTCCTATTAAAAATAGGACTACTCGCATAGTAGCTTACTTTCCAGGGTGAACGGGAGAGGCAGGATAAATGCCGTTTAATGAATAAATGTCTTGTGACAAGACATCTCTTTTTATGGGTACGTGTGGTCTGCGTTCACCCTGCCAGACTGAAAACACTAGTTTTAAACTACAATGGAGTTTAAACATGGTAGTTAAACTACTACAACTGTGCTCTCGGGCTGCCCCAATAACAGACCCTCACACACAGGTTGGGTATTTTGGGGTGGCTTTTTGGTTTGTTTGGCTTTTTTCAAATGCAGTTAAAAGTGCTGTGACTATAAGAGAAATTCAGAAAGAAACTGTACACAGGTAGCCAGCTACTATTGCCTTGGATTAAAACATAAAAATTAATATATCCCTAATAATACAATAACACAAACGTTTGGACGTTTGGGGTTTTTTGTCCCCGTCCCCCCCTCCTTCTTTTTTTTGCGACAGAATGGTTTAGAGGTTAATACCTCTAAGATTCTTGGCAACACGGAAAGGTTTGCTATTGTCATCACTCTCCTTGTTCTTAAAAGGGAGGAGGAGATGGCTTTGCCCTACCAGGGTAGCAAACGGCACATAACTGGGACCAGGATGTGGGGGAAATCTTACAGCTCACTTGAAATTGCACTTTGAGAACAGGAGTTTGGGGTTGTTGGGGGAAGACGGGAGAAAGTGGCTGGTTGATGGGAATGGGGAAACTTTCCAGAACATGAAGCATGGCATGCAATAAATAATAAACCAGCAAAACGCGAGAGCCCGATGTAAAGGGACACATGAAGAAGGCTTTGAACAATAGCAGGGCGTGAGGGGAGGAAGCGAAACAGAGATGCCTTTGAATGCCGAAGGCACAGAAGGGAAAATCTCTGCCATGCTTTTCATCCCTACGAACAGTGACTTCTGTTCTGGGCTTCTAGAAAAGCATGTGGTGGATTTGGAAAAGTCTCCAGCCATGGAGAAAGACCATGATGGAAGATCTTCATTTAGAGGATGACCTGGCAAGATCCTGACAGTTTTCAGCAGCTGTACTCAGAGTCCCAATCGCCCGCCTGCCGCTGTGCCGACGGCTGCTCTCGCCCTTGCTCCCCTGCCTGTCATTCTCAGCCCATATCAAATGAAAGAGGGATGGGGCAACCTTGGCAGCCTGCGTGATAGACGGGCAGGAGTGGGACCACAGGAGGAGCTGCTGAAAGGTCTGAAATTGCTGATGTGTCCCACAGCATGAAGGACACTTGCCATGCATAATGGATAGGATGCTGAGTATTTTCCCAGTAACCCAGTTGGCCTGTGTGCCACTTGCTGCCTGCTTCTCAAAAAAGGAAAAAAAAATAAAAAAAAATAAAAAAAAAATCCCTGTGAAATTCTGTGACGTGGTATCAGAACAGCTTCTGTGTTTTGAAAGAGTTGTCTGTGTGTTGCCGCCTTCCAGAACGATGCAAAAATCTGAGGGGAGGGCAGGGGAAGGCTGTTGCATTTGCAGTCGTACCTGCCCAAAGCAGGGGGATGCGGCCAGTCCTGCTGCCACCCAGCTGGGTCATCTCCTGGGGCCAAAGGCTGAGCTTTTAGTGCTTGAAAATAAGGCAGATATACCTTTTATTTAATACCATGTATAAGAATGAAAATATAAAGACTTGCCAAAAACAACCAACAGAATTACTAGCAAAAGAAAACAATTTACTGCTGGAAAACCAATATCCAAAACAACTTTAAAAACCCATGAGCTTTCACAAACACTGAGTATTACCTGAGCTATGGACCTCACCACTCATTCAGGATCTTAGCAATGTCACCACAGCAATATAAAGCTTTTCTGGTACTCATAGTGGATTGGAAAAGAAATTAAAAAAAACCCCCAAACAAAATTGAACTCAGCTTTTCAAGGAGGGAACTTGCAATTACACTTCACTACCCAACAGCCTCAAGCAAGCTGCAGCAGCCCTTTCCCTGCCACTCCCAAATTAAAGCAAATCAAGATCTGAAAAAATTTGGGCACTGGTTTTCACATCCAAGATTCCAGATATTTCTTCAAACAGTATTTCCAATTCTACTCATAATTGGCAAAGCTGATTTCACACACGCCTGTTCCGCAGTCTGTTTATATACTGTTGTATATCTGGTTATATACTCTTGGCTGATGAAGACAGTAAAAAGCAACAGTGTAAAGGTTCAGTAGGATTTTAGAAAGTCTAGTTGCACACCATGGTAGTTTGGACAAGGAGCAGAAACTGCGAAAAATTGATTTTCTTCAGTTTCCACAAGTGTGGAAACCAGGATTTTTTTAACCAAATTAAGCCCCAAAATGTAATTAAATCCATAAAAGCTATGAGGAAATTGAGTCTGTACCACATAGTAATGCTTAAATTTATAAGCGGTGGAAAAAAAATCCACAGGAAAAAACACATTAACTTCTATATATTAGTGTAACAAAATAAGGCAAAGGGAATTCTTTAATAAGTTATGCTTTTTATGCCATCCAATTACCGAAAACAATATTTAGGACTCTAGTTTTTCAAATCTATATCAACTACAAAGGACTGCAAGAGCAAGGTTTTGGTTGGATCAGTGTCACGGTGCAGAAGGAAGGAGAACTGCTCATGGAGCAGCAGGAGAATGGAACAGATTTTGAGAGTGTTAAAATAATAAAAATAAATGAGCATTATGTGCACTACTGCTCCCAAGTTTGACAATTTAACTAAAAAGAATAGTAAAACAGTATCAGACAAATACATGAGATTCTGGATTCTAACGTTTCTTAAGGATGCAGAAGGGAAAAACTGTCTAAATCTACAATTCCTCTTTACGAAAGTTCATTCCTTTATGAAAACATGTAATATGATGTTGAGGTTTTTTTTCCTTTTTACAGACAAAAGATACCCTATTTTCTGAGATGAAGTACTACAGACAATCTTACATGCACTTGTGTACGTGCAAAGTGATCCCAATTTAAGGATAATGTATTTCTGTGTTCAACCTTTTAAATTATATTTGAAGATATTTTAAGGAAAGACTCATCAATTGTTCAGCTGAAGCAAAGATTTCTTTTGCACTCATTTTCCTAAAATGCTTAATCTAAGAAGTTCAAGTCTGCATCATTTTATCACTTTCAAGAGGTAATTTCAAAGTTGAACAAAGTTTATATTATTTCCTATTTTTTCCATTTTCTTTTTTTCTCTTTCTTGTGTTGAAAGACTTTATAAAATGCAAAAAGCACACGATGTTAAGCAACATGGAGGATTCAGAGGATTGCTAAAATACTTGATTGTGTCCAGAAGCTATGTAATGTAAGGGATTGCACTGCTGTAAATATTTCTAGTATATTATCTGCAGAAACTCCATATAGAGAAAAGCACTATTATTTGATTAAAATGCTGAAGATTACTTAATGCAAAGCTCTGTAGGTATATCATTAAAGACAGTAACAAAATACAACTATTATTATGCTCATCAGATTCCCAGTTTTCATTTGCAGTGAAGAAAGCCTCATAAATTTCCAATATCACATGCAATATACTAAAAAAAAAAAATAAAAAAATCTCAGATACAAGTACTATTTCCTAGTGATTTTTTAATTCCGTGAAGTTTTTTAAGGATACCACAGCCAGCTTTCTCTCCTACACACCCTTTGCAAAAGAGCAAGGCACAGGAAACAAAGATTTTTAGGATAAAGAGGGAGCACGATCTCTAAACCAAATCCCCCGCGGCATTCCCCCAAACAAGAAGCATGTGAAAACTGAAAAAGAATCTGGTCAGTTGAGAAGCTGCAGTTGCAGAGAGCATTGCAAGAGCACATAAGAACAAACAAACTGTTATCTATGCTTCAGGAAAAGGAAAGTGTAGGAGGAGGAAATAATATTAGTTACCCTGCAAGTACCATTCGCAATTGGAGTAGGAGCGACTGTGAAAGGAAATATTGCAGCTCCACTGGCCCCCACAGGATTATAAATCTTTTGGCCCTTGGGAACAGGTAAAAAAAAAAAAAAAAGTATTTCAATCATTAAATAATAAAGAACAGTGCTGAAACCTTCTTGGTGATAGCATGTGCAATCAGGTGTTGGCCAGACGGACGGAAAGTGATTTACAGCAATGGCTTTGGAGGGGGTAAGGAGATTTCTCTTTGTAAATACAAAAAGATGGATCTAATTTAGTAGTATTAAAAATCAACATGTAGATTTGGATAAATTCTCTAATCTTGCAATGAATTTTATCATTTTGGAGCTCTTGGCCAACTCTTTGTGGTTTCTTAAACAGTTTTATGAGGCAAGGGAAAAGGATGAATTAAATTTTTCATTTGTATGAACTGTAATAATTTTAAACCTTGGTTTCAAACTAAAAAGCAATTATGCTAAACATAGAATACCCCAAAGAAAAAGCTGGGAAATAGCTACAGACTGCCAATGGAATGATGTGGAACAAAAAGATATCAATAATATATGATCTTTTATAAAAGAATTTAAAGCTAACACGAGTCAATTAAAATATCATTTCAATAGTAAATTAAAAGATCACTATGGACTCCTTTTGGATTGGGATTTATGCCCTACAGCACTATTACAAAACAAACCTCCTCCACTGCTGCTCCTCATAGCACCTTCCCAGTACAATCCCCTGCATATAATTGTTACAGTGAAATAAAAATATACAGATATAATAAATTATTTATAACATAGCAGAACATGTGAAACGTTAAGTGGCAGATGTTAACAGAAACAGTAGATTTTCACATACTTTGGAGAAATGCTGAAAGTTGCTGACAGAGAAGATACAGAACAAAATTACCCCGTTAGTTAATTGAATTCCCAGAGCTCTTTCTCTTCAGAAAGGGTTTGGTTTAGTGAAAAAATCTTTAGTGAAAAAATTTTTTCATACATGCATATACTTTAATGCACTGATAATGAATTATAATTTAGACCAAATTGTTTACAATTCTAATTAAATTACACTGTAGTATAGGATTTTGGATACTGATTTAACTCATCTAAAGCTAGATGACGGACAATTCAAATACAGGCAACAAAAACTCTAGCCTTGATCTCAAGTGGTTTTGTACATTGTAAGGATCCAAGTCTTCAAATGAAACTTTTCTCCTAGTTTTTAACCACTGTTCAGAAGAGAGAGCTGTGGTAATTTTTCCCACAGTAAAATAATTTTGCTTGTAATCTGATAATTTTTCTGGATGGAATTGCATTGATCTTTCGAGATTTGTTAACACAAGTCCAATTAACAAATCTTAAAAATATCCCTGATGTAGGCAAACATGTTTGCGTACCCTCACATCCATGCTTTCGCCCTGGAATTTCTTAAGCCATGCCTCAATAGAAAAGGGAGAAGCAGAAAAACAGATGAAGGGAAAAGTGTGGCTGAAGTTACACCACTTTTTTCTCTCTTATTTAGAGATACTCACTGTATCTCTACAGTGATACAGATACAGAATACAATAAGATAAGATACAGAAACAATAATTTTGAAGTTTTATGTTAGTGAAGACTAATTGAAGTAACTGAAACTAATAAATTCAATCAATTGAAATAATTTCAGACTAGCCAGACTGGGAAGGCAGCTCAAGCCATTTTTTTTGTTATCTAGTTACTTATATAAGTTTTGGGTACCAAACCCCTGAGAAAATAACTTTGGGCTTTTGAGGTCTTCATAAAATGTCAGAATAAACGATGGGTAATAAAACCTCACTTGGAAAAAAACGGTCATTGTGTTAAGAGGAGGTAAAAACCACGATGCCTCATCAGCGACACGTCATCGGTACAACCGTCCCTGAGCCGCGCTCTGCACCCATCCGTGGGTTTATCACAGCGCTCATTTGTGGCCATGCAATTAAAGCAGACAGTGATGTAAACGACAGACTGCTGTCGTCATCCTAACACACACCTTCTTCGGTAAGGAAATCTCATATAGAAGAGCATGGGTCTGTGTTGCACACATATTTAACTTCTAGATTAAAAAAACCATCAAAAATGGACGGAATCTAACAGTGGCTTAAAGATATTAAATACGTGGAGGCTTGATCCTGCAAGTCTTCACATATGAGCTCATGCACAGCAAAGCTGTTTTCTTTAGGCAGCAGGATTACCCTCCACAGTTAGCTGGCTGACAAGTACTCAGTATTTAAAATGCTGTCTTAAAATATTATGTATTATAGGAAAAAAATGATTTTCATATCTCTGAAATTGCCGCATTTCCATAAAATCTCCTGTTAGATTTACTTCACTTGAAATAAAGCTTACTTGCAAAATGTTAATGCAGGCTCTCTCTGTGTCAATTAGCACTATTACAGAGGGGGTGACCTCTCACCTTCGCAAGCAGTGATTAAGGGCCAGAAATTTTATTGATTTTTCTGTTAGCTTGATTTCCTTCAGCCATCTCGCCATCTAGAAAACACTTTCTGCTGCTCACCCTGCTTACCGCCAAAGGAACTTCACCCTGTCCAGGAATACTGACTGTTTACACAATGCAAAGCTGTGCTGCTATTGATTATTCATAGAAATTCAGAAATTCCTTTTTTCCATTCATCTAGCAACAATTTATTTACAAAAATGGGCAGCATCACCAGCAGCAGTGCCCAGACATGTAGCTCTAGGTTCTGCTGCTACATGGTGATCTCGCCACCAAAGGCAGGACCTCCCCTGCCCTCCTCAACAAAATTATAGCCACATTTTGGAAAAGATTTTGAAGCTAAATAGTTTTAAAGTGTAAAAGCTTATCATTAAAACAAACATAAAAAGCAGGATTAAATCATACTAATATAGTGCTCAAAACACAGAAGGTAATTAATAAACAATAGCTTATACCACATCTTCAAATGTCTAGAGTCCAAACACTTGATAACGCTATTAAGGACTGATTTTTTTCTAATATCTCCCATCTCAACTGAGATCAATTCTCCTACTAGTCATGTATTGGATTTAACTGAAAATATGGTGGTTTCACCTCTCCATAGGCAATTGCAGCTACAGCTGAAAGAGAGAAGGAGCTCACATGTCCACTGCCTGGTTCCCAAAAATCTGAAGTTGAATCAGCAAAGATGGACAAAGAAGCTTTAAAAGTAACCACCACATTTTTGTGTAACAAGGTCAGAGGGGGAAGGGTGCTACAAGCCAAAGTTATTGAACTAACTTGATAAACTCTCACAATTCTAGCTACTACACAGGTTTTTTTAACCAATCCTATTTTATTGTCCCAAAGAAAAGCAAAAGAAAGCAAGAGAGAGGAAAAATATGAAAAGTTGCATCAGACAGCTTAAGAAGAGTTTTAAACAAAATGGAGAAAATTGACAACAGAGGAAAAGCTTTGCCTTAAACTAATCCACATTTATTTTAAAAAAAACTGTGCATTACAAAATGCACTTACAGAACCTCCACTCACAGGGACACATTTCTCCTCCTCTGTCAAACTTCATTTTTCCTACTGAATCTAGATTCTCACTAAGCCAAATACTGTTTTGAAAGTTATCTCCAGCTCGCCTACATAAATACATTACTATCTGAAAAGAACCCTAATGTTCTTATGAGGGCAAAGATGCTGAATAAACATCATCTTGGTTTTTATTTATATTAATGTTTTAAATAGCTTTTAAAAGATTCTAGGAGAGAGGATTTTTATTTATAGCTTAGATTTTTGTGTGTCACATTTTTAAACAAAGGGGAGAGGGCAGAAAAGCTCTGCTGTGCATATTAGATGTCAGGCAGACATCAGAAAGGTGTATAATTTCAGAAACGGAGACACCAAATCATAAAAATAACATTGTATTTGCTTATGTTACTGACTTCTCCTCTCCCTACTATTAAAGCTGAAATTCTGTCTTGTGGTGCAGGTTTTGCAGAGCAACACAACATCGCTGAGAAATCTTCCCGAAACCTTCGCAGCATCGCGGCAGCTCTGAGAATAAGGAATCAGAAAATGTGACATTTGACAGGCAGCGGATAACAAGGTGCAAAAACTGCAAAGTTCCTGTAGGTAGAAAGAAAGCAAAGCAATGTAGTGGAAGAAAAAATTCCTGACAGCTCTGACACATGGGACCTATTTTTCTCCTCAATGCACATGTAGTTCTCCTGTGAGTATAATGAGAGTTGTGTGCATACGTTGGGGAGGAAAGGTTACTCCATACAGCAAACCGCCTGGCCATCCCCCGGTAAAAATATTATGTCAAAGAAAGTATAAAGATGTTTTTGGTATCTCTTTGAGGCGACTAACCTGCTTGGCAAAGGCTTTAGGTCACTTCAAAGCAGAAGTAGGAAAAGGCAAACGTTTATAATGTCTTGGTGAATGTCTAATGCCTAAAATCAATCACCTGTCTACTCAAAAGATAACTCCAGAGATTCCAGTCCCCAAAGTAACAGCTACATCAATCCAACAGAAAGCAAGGATAAGAGGATTGATTGCAAAATCCGAGATTTCAGTGATTAAAAAAATATTGTTGAATAGCTGAATTACTCAAATGCCTACATTTAATGTTATCAATGTATTACTCAGAGAATGGAGACAATAAAAACCCTTGTTACTCCAGACCAGTAACAGGAGCTTCCGAGGAGAGTAACTGAAATACAATAGCAGATTAGCTGTGATCAAAATACTTGCACCTAAAATTGCACGGAGGTTCAAGCACGGACATGCACTACTCTAGCTGTGAAGAACATGTTTTGGCAGAGAAACCAGGGGGCTGCCACTGTAGCTCTGCGATTCAAATTTTTTCTGTTTTATCCAGGTAGCAGTTACAGGGTTAAACTTTCAAATTACCAGATGCTAGTTGCTGGTGAACGTGCTTCTCTGGATTCTAGACACCCTTTTTCCTCTTGAATGATAAAAAAGGCCCTCTTCTCTTCCCTTTTGCAGATCAGAGCAGGTCCCTCAGCACAACATTGTTTACACCCCGCAAATGCACAACTTCATTCACCAAATTTCCACCAAGAACATACTTCCCATTGCTGAAGTTGCAGGCTATTATTTTCAGTGCTGCTTTTCAGAGTGTTAAATTTATCATTTTTTTAAACCCACTCCTACACAGAGCACTAACGCGTTCCACAAAAAGGGCCCAAATCTCCTCCTAGGTGGGACAGCATCCCTTTTCTGGAGGTGAAAATACCTGTGGTGCTCACAAAGCAACACCAAGCTCCCCGTAGAGCCCCTCTCTCTGACACTCTGAAACTGTTAGAGAAAGGAATTGGCTTTTCATCTCCATTGCTGGAGAGCCATGAAACACTTCAACATCACTCCCCTCTCAGAAAACTTCAGCTCATGCTTTCCTGCACACACATCATGCCTTCGGGATGGGGCAGGACAAAGGAGATGCTCTCCAAGCCACCTGAAGCCCCACAGGATTTTCATCCCCAATTTTCAGTGGACCACAGACTAAGTATTAAAAAGACTAGTGGAGCTACCAAAGATGGACATCCAATACGAAGCCAGCAAGCTAAAAACTCACTTCAGACGCAGTTCTGCTTAACTGATTTCAATACACCTGCTTGATCCAGGGAAAACAAGTTCTGTGGTTGTTTACCATAGGAGGACTGTTCAAAGCAGAAGGATACCTTATGGTAAAATCCTAATTCTTATAAACCTTCAGCATGAGACTCCAGAGAAGGCTACACCTCCCAGCCAACAGCTACAGAAGAACATAGTCCATTCTCCAAATATATGTTTATATGGAATATAGCTGAGGTTGATTAAATGTGATTTTCATTTATTTTAAAGATGTCAAAACCCAAAGTCTTCATACAGTTTTCTAAGTTATATGATGAATATTTTGCATTAATTAAAAATGTAACAATGTAATCTTCTTTAAAGAAGTAACTTATATTCACACATTTTTTAAGTTAATTCTAGAAACATTTGTCAGCTCAAATTAAATTTCATTCTTAATAAATAATCCTTCCTAAATGAGAAAAAAAGTCACTAAGGGAAAAAAAACACCCTATGATGAGCAATACAATCTAGATAATTGCGATCTTGCTAAGAACATGGGAGCTTAGTTTATAAAGTTTCTTAAAATTTTAAGCAAATTCATCCTTAATTATTAAAATGTGAACTAAGTAAATATTAACTTCATCATTCCCTAC
>NW_010309977.1:20708-38090 GCF_000700745.2 Antrostomus carolinensis | reverse complement strand
GGGTTTTCCTGTAAACAGCTTGATTTTCTCACTAGAAATTACACCAAAGTAGACAAAGAGGGTTTACTGTCTACAGCCCAGAGACATCAAGCCAAGGTGTGAAAGCAAGTGAAAAGAAAGGCAAGAAGCAAAAATACAGTAATAGCTACTTAAAAGTGCAAAGTTTTCTAAAGGATTTGTTTCAAAATCATCCTTGGCCATTCTATGTTTCAATGTTGAATGACATTTGTGAAACTTTAAGGTTGTTATGAAATGTTTGAAATAAAAATAAAGCTATACCATAGTCTTGCTTTGTACAATAGGTGGGTAGAGTTCATGTTGTCACAACACGTGTGAAGTCAGGACCTGCTCCAAACCTACCCTGGGGACCAGTCCATGTGCTGACAGACCTCATCTCCTGCCCACCACTGCCCCTGCAAACTGACTTACTCTGCCCACAGAGCCGTAAAGCCTATTAGATTAAATATTTTCCAAATGTGATTTATCTTCCTTGTCCCATCACTTAGAAGAGATGACACGAAGGACAGATGATGAACTGCTCGCAGAATCCTGGTCCTACAGCAAGGAGAGGAAATTATTCCCTAATACACCTGGACAGCCCTACCCAAAGCCCTTGACTGGCAAGCTGGTCTCACATGGCACATGTATGGGACTTGTACTGATGCATACACAAATATTCACACACATGCACACACACACACTTAAAATCCCCTTTAAACTATTTTTAGAATACCTCCTATCCTCACCTGTCATTAAATGACTAAATTCCTAAATATTTGTGAATCAGAACTCGTAAGGATGTAATCAACTGAACTGATATGAGAAAAGACCTTAATAAGGATATAAACAAGATGGTCTTTAATCCAGCACCATGGTTGTTGTAAAGAAATATGAATGGGTACCAAGCTCTCATCTAAAATTCCATATATTCCAGTGAGCATACGGCAGAAACAAAACCATAGCAGCCCACATGGTAAATATTTAGATGCATCTTTTATGCATTACAATACTATCTCTCACGAAAGAAAATGAACGTTATGAATAAATCACAGCAAAGATGAAGGAACTTTCTCTTCTGAAGTTGATAATTAACGTTAATTTGAAGCCATACACTTCATTTTGTACGTAGCTGCCTATTATTTAAGGTTTTGCTATTAATCTGTCCCTCCCAACAGACTCAAAAACTCAGAGTAAGATTGTTCAAGCTAACCATTCGAGAAACAGAGTCAGTGCAGAAATCCTGTCTAAATAGCTGGCTCTTATGAAAAATACAGACTAACACATAATACGTAATATCCTGTATAACATAACAGTCAAAACTGTTGTGTTACTGGAAAATGAGAAAATGTTACCATATGTGAAGATGAGCACTTCTATAAATCAAAAATAGAAAAATAAAGTCCTGCAAGCAATACACACCAGTGTGGTCTAAATCTAACGTTGTAAGTGTCACGCAGCAACGCTGTTAACTTGAATTAAAAGTTGACACCAACCAACGGCACAGCTAATTATCCGCAGGAGCGTGCCTTGCTCACGTTTCACCCCTCACCGGCAGCCAGCCGCCCCGGTGCAGCGCTCCGCGGTACAGCAGAGCTGGCTGCAGTCACGCACGCCTCGATCCCGGGAGGTGCAGGACGCCGGCGTCAGCCCCGGCAAGTCAACAGGCTTTGGGATTATAACCCAGCCAGCTCGTGATTCTCATCCCCCGATGCTCGCCCAGAGATTCAAATCAACCAGGTGGTTTCAAAGCACACACTAAAACGCTGCTTTGCACAAACGTCCTTCGGTGTCACTGAGGACTGAGCATTGCACCTTCTGCCAGCGTGGGCACGGCTGGGATCGCAGCCCTGCCAGCATCAGACACCAAAGACAGCAACAATGGACAGAGAAAAAGAAAGTCCATAGAATGGTTTGGGAGAGAAGGGACCTCAAAGATCATCTAGTTCATCATTCATAAAGTTCAGCTGTTAAGTGCAGCCCCGCAATAGCTTTCACAAGAGTAGTCTTAGCAAGTCACTGTATACAAGAAAAAAACACTTTTAAAATTAATTTACTAATTAAAACAAATTTGATAATAAAAAAACCACAAACAAAAACCTTCAGATGAGTTTTCTGAACATCCTTTATGTCCTATGTGTCAAGTTCTTCTGCTCAGGTAATGACTCCTCTTCACTGACACAATAAAGTCACACTACCTGTTCCAGGCTCCAGAGGATTTCCAGCAGCCCAGGTTGAAGTTTAAGCAGGAAAAGTAGGCTTCCTCTGAAACAGCAACTGCTCATTTCAAAAACACAATTTTGAAATGCATCTTTAGTTTTAAAAATGTATTGAATAAAAGGACAGTACATACTGAGCAGACCTTTTCTGGCAGCGTGTGTAGGGGGTGTTTGGGGTTTTTTTTTAATGCAAGCATAGACCCCCCTTGCCATAAACACCGACTTTTTCCACTTTGGATTTTGGATCCAGGGCAGCTCTCTGGGTTCGAAACAAGCACCAGCCTGGATCCAGCTTTTGCAAGTGGAACGTGCACACGCTCCCAGCTCCAAAGGCACAAAAGCTCATTGCATGGACAAAACCGCTCCAGCCCCGAGCGCAGGGTGCGCCCACACTTCTGCAAACATTTGCTAGACCTATGTTACAGGGGAACCAAGAAAAACCCAGCATCTTACAACATTTACTTAACCAAGACTACCAAACTATTCAAGAAATCATTTCTCACTCCACCACAGTCCACAAGCTAGATTGTGATCCTAAGCTGTTTCGACAGAATCCTTTTAAAGTTCTCCACAGCAGAAACGGGGGGAAGCCAGGCAGCTTTACATCCAGGAACTGCAAAATCTGAGCTATGGGCTTTTTGTCTTTGTGGTTTGCTGCTATAATTTAAAAACCACACACAGTGCTGGAGTCTTAGACCACTATTAGAAACGCGACTTTGGAATAAATTAAGAACACTCATGGGAAGGGGAACCGAACTTTCATGTGGCTTCCTGGCGGCTGTTTTGGCACTGGAGAAAAATCAGACACTACACAGTAGTGGATTGGTAATAAACTAACCTATAGTGGGACCTACAGCCACTGTCAGGCACTCGGTAACGTGGACAGAAAACATATGTAGAATGAAATCATGGTCCCGTGTCATTCCGGAGGGCAATGTGAATTTTTCAGTGTGGGCATAAATACATGTACAAACACACAGATGTAGGCATCCACATCACTGGGAATGAAAATTGTAAGAGTTTTAGAGCGAGTCTTTCATTTGTAAGTTTCTTACTATTTACTGCGTTAAAGTAAACTGTTTATTTTACAGGACCCCATATTCCCTAAAATAAATGTATCGTTATTCAGATAATAAATGCAGAGCGTATGCATAAAGAAAATCGTAAATTTGTGAGACAAAGCAGAACTGTTCAGGTTTTCAAAACGAGAAAGTGCTTGGTGTTTACTAGGCATAAAAATACATTCACCACAAAATACTTTTTGTAATTAAAAGGTCTATTTCTGGCAATTACCATGCAGTTTTCTCAAGTTTTCCATCTTCTTGGACAGACAATGATTTAATTCATGTTTTAATTATGTTACAGAGAGATTACTATTCCGTAACAGATAAACAGCATTAAGTCAGTTAGAAGCTATTTCAGGCATTACGAACTTACTGAGACTCCCTGCTAATTCGGTTCCTTTCTTTTCCAACATTTCTCTGTCCTCTACTAATGTAAGAAAGACCTACACAATCAAATGAAAAATGCAGCTACATGCTTCCCAATGGGAAACTGAAATTGGCTACGCACCAAGCACATCAGTATTCAGAGATTTTTTTATTTTTTTTTTTAAAGGGGGGAGGGGGAATCAAATTAAGTTGACTGTCTCCTAGCACTTTTGATTACTCCAATTACAAAATCAAAGACATTCCCATGTTAGCAGTGATGCCAATGGGTAGATGAATTAAATATGCTTTCACTATGAGATGTCTCCTTTTGAGGTTCACTGTCCTCCTGTTTTCTAGTAATACATAACAATATTCATAGTTAGCTCTGTAGGATAAATCCTACTCCTAAAGGCAATGGAAAAATCTACTGCTGATTTCTGTGTGAGCAGACTTTGGCTAAAGAAATTGCAAATACAATGAACTAAAACACTACCCCATGCAAGAGAATGGAGCATAATACTGCACAAGGTACAAATAAACCTTATACAACAGGAAATCGCAAATTTTCTAAGAACTTTTATATGATACAGTCAAATACATAGTGTAAATTTAAATTAAAATCTTATTTTGTTAATCAGTTTCTTTTCCCCCCCATTCAATCCAAAGAACATCTGAAAGCTGAGACTTGCTGCTATTCAAAATATCTTAAAAGTCAACGCTCGAATTTACCTTTTCAGACATATTAATGTTATTCCTAAAATATTATCATATTTGTTAGCAGAAATCTGTTCAAGGCATGGAGGCAATTAGTTCAGATAGCACACTTCAGAAAAGGACGAAGAATCCCCTGAGATTACTAGGAAAAATGTGAATGCTAAGGGCATGTTGTTCAACGTTATACACACCCCCAACAACCAAACACAGATGTACGACTAAAAGGCCAATTAAAGGAACATTAACCTTTAACCAAAAATATAACAGTAGTTTAAATTAGTCAAGAAAGTCAGAGCAGAATGTTATTTCAAACTCCTTTTCCTATGCAGACTTCTTTAAAGTGTTATCCATTCATTTTTGTTTTATGAGGGCAAGACTACCCATAAAACTAACGTTTTTGAGGTTAACACATGGCTAACTTGGAGAAACAATGTTTTCACAAGAATGTAAAAAAAAAAATTAAAAAAAAAAATCAAAAAGCCAGACTATATAATGTATCTGCAATATATATTTTACACATTTTGAAAATTAAGGTGGCAAGGCAAGTTTAAACCAAGATTCACTTTTGATTGGAGCAGATTTATCAGTAAAGTCTGTGTATGTTTATATAGCACAGTTTGGCATATATTTCTAACACTCGACCTGTAATTTTAAATTGTAATTTCAAAAACCAACCAGAAATGCTCAAATACTGAAGTTTAACAATTAAACAGAAGGCGTTCACCAATTTACTGCACTAGGTGATTGAAAGGCATATTGGCATGAAGTAAACCTTGAGTAACATCTAAAATGGAGATGTAATAGTAAAACACACCTCAGTCAAGTTGCTTAAATAAAAACCAAAGTGGTGAGAGATGCACAAAATACAGGGAGCAGAGGAAAAAACCTCCAGCAATGAGTCAAGAGAAGTGCCTCTTATTAACTGCAGCACCCCGTCGCAGGCATTTTTCTAATTGACACTGAATTAGCATTTACTATCCCAGTGAGAGCTCTACGTGGCAAACACTTGAATGGAGGCTGCTTGATGGCTTGGCTCCTGCTTGAGGTGTAACCAACAAGATTTAGTGAGCAGAGGGAGCGACGGCATCCCAGACCACCGAGAGCACCAGGCTCCCAGCCCACGCGCTTGCGGCGAGCTCCGCGCGCAGCCCCTGCCCTCCACCCTGTCCCTGCACCTCTAAAACAATGTTTTAATTATGCATTCGCCAGGAGTCTGGAGACTGTGCTTAATATGATTAGTGCTGCTGTCTACCCAACTTAAGTGCTGACGTGTATTTTAAAAGTTGAAAGTAGAGCGGATGTCTTCTGCTTCCCAGAACATTAGATTTGAAGTCCTCTCAGAGGGCAGAGAATAAAGATGAACCCTTTTCACAAGCGGCATAAAAGAAATGCCAACACTCTTGCACATGCTCCCTACTAATACAGCTCTGCCTTGCTTTCTGGTGGGGTTTTTTGTGGTTGGATTTTTTTTCTTTTTTTTTTTTTTTTTTTTCTTTCCTATGACCAGCAGTATCAAAAACTATTTTCCTGTGAATTTTTTTTTAATCGAAAGTATTTTATGGTTATGGGTCTCTCAGACTCTGCCTAGCTCTTAAATGCGTCATCTAGTACATTTTCTCTAGCTTCCCAAGTTAGTTATCTTAAAACAGTTTAATAACAATAGTCAACATTTGTTTTTTATACTGTATTAGCAGAAGAAAGAATAAGTCATTAAATTGATGACTTGAAGAGATTTACTTTAAGTAAATGGTAAAAAATAAATGTACAAAATCTGCCTTCAGAATTATTTCAACAGTATATTTTTGTATTTAATGGTAAACTTACTACCATGGCTATTTTAAATATCTGTCAAAATAACTTTTTATTTGTGTGCATTTGCTTGCAATCAATTGCCAAAGAGACTCTAAAGATGAAGCTAAATGTTAATTAAGATTATCTTTCAAGAAAACAAACCCTACAAATGTCTCAGGAGTAAATTTATCATTTGATTTTTGAAGCTGTGATCTGAAGAAATGTAGGGCACTAGCACAGCCGATGAACTTGAAATTAAACTTCAAAGGGAAAACTTGACATTTTGAATTGTTTTAATACAATGAGAGAAAAAGATAGCTTCAAAAGTTAGTTTTGTTAATTGTAGACAGGATCCTTGAACAGATCCTTAGCCGGCACACTCTGGTGGGTGCTATCTTACAAGATAAATCTGTGTCACTGAGCCCTGCGCTGACAAGATACACCGTGCGGACATTGATTATGGCTTTGGAGGGACCACCCAGAAAGATAACCCTAGGAAATAACTCTCCTCCAGCAGCATCAGCTAACAGGGCACATATAGGCCAAATACAGCATCTGAAAAATGAAATACTTGCCAACAATTTAAAGCAGAAACCCACACACTAGAAGAAGACAAACTGAAACCACTTACTGCTCTGTAGACGGTATCAGTGCTGTTTGATGCTCGCGCTACTCCAGTCCACCAGCAAATCTGTTTCTGTCCCAGTTCAAGCAGTCTTTAGTCAAATTAATATTCCAGAACAAGAAAGGAACTTGCCATTTATATGCATGAAAACATTTTCATGCCATGGATAGCAGTGAAGTTGCTTTCTAGTTGCTACACATTTCCAAATATTTTCTTGCATCAGCCACCACAGGAAAAGCCAGTATGGTGAGCATTTCTATCTCTCCGCGATATTTATGCTTTGTTTTTACTGCATCTGTTTTAAAATATCACAGAAGTCTCAGTGTCGAAAGCTATGGACCAGACGAGCCCCCTGCTCTCTCCACATTCAAGCCTTGGTTTCATTTCTAACACATGCTGATGCTGAAGTGTGTGTAACAGCTCTTCAGTCCCACACACACTCTATTCTATGTCTGTGCTCTTTGGGGCATCACACACAACCCTGCAATCTCCCAAACCAACCCATATACAACAGCAGAAAAGTCAAAACAGGCTGTTGTGCACTTACACTACCCGCAGCTGTTACTTTGGAGCAGAAAGATTAAAATTTAAGCAACCGGGTCTGTTCTACATCCCACTGCTGGGTCCTCCATGACGCTGATCCACAAAGCTCCGAGCATGGCCGATTGGGTAGGATAAAAAAAAGGAGCCGTGGACCCATATGGTTTGACTTAACATTAACTGATTAAAGGTATTTTGACTAGTTCTACAGTTAAATTACACGCACCTGTTACTCACATTAGTAGCACCTACATCCTACTGCAAGCACAAGGACGCTGGCCTGTGGATGTAAAACTCAAGAAGATTATGTTTCACATGTTTAGCACTGGAACAGAGCAGATTTATTTACCAATTTCACAGTTTCCTTGAAATAAACCATTTACATTAAAATAATTCCACCTAATATGCCATAAAAATAACATTTAAATACTCTAATTTATACCTTTTAATATAAATTGTACTATTAATTTTATGATCTGTGCAAAAATAATTTATCAGCATCCAGTTAGTATTATGTATTTTCAGGTTTTCCAGGGCCAAACCATATGAATTATGAGAGAAAATGTTCCTGCCCTTCTAATAGCTTTAATTTCAGTAATTAGCCATAACAAATAAAGCCAGTCTATCTAACATGTATAAACTTTTTTGATGCATTAATTATTTTTGCTCTGACAGCTCGTCAGCAATGTATATGCTTTTTTTCTGCCTAGAAAAAGGCTGGTTCTTTGGTCATGCACTAGCCTGATACTGATTTGACTTCAGTTTCGGGTCCATTTTGGGAAAATAGAGAGATAAAGGGTATTGTGAACACAAACAAGGGTATTAGGGGCACATCAGTACAAAAAACAGGTAGCCAGGACACATTTCTAAAATTCTCTTTGCCTTTAGGTTACTAAAGAACAGCAGACACAATTCGCTGGGAGAGCGAAAACATTTGATTGGAGCAAGTGATACCCTTTGGGAAGAAGAATAAAAAAAAAGGACAAGTTTCTGAGCACACCAGTGATCCTCCAGATCTGAAACAGATGCAACTGCTCAGCTGTACTGGGGCTGGGGAGGAGGTACTTTCGCTTTTGAGCCTAATGAGAAAAGTCAGCGCGCTGGCAAGAAAGACGGGGCACACACAGTAGTACTCTGGATGGCAGCTAAAGCACATATGTGTTTCCTCCACCCAAATAATAAACATCCCAGAATGGGCACTAAAGGCAAAGAAAAAGACTGCAGTGACTTGGGAGAAAGTCTAGTTTCAGAAGCAGAAGCCATCCTTCTAGCCAGACACACGGAGCAAATTTTGGATCCCTTAGATGATAGCTTAACCTTGAAATCACCACGCTGAAGTCTTCAGAGCCTCCCTCTGTCCATATTGCAGCTGAACATCTCCTGACTTCATGACAGTGATTTAAAAATCAATATTCCCATGTGTCAAAGCCAACACTTCAATAACGTGAGCAGCAAAAGCATGTAGCACTTTCATCAGGGCAAGGCTGCTCAAAGTCATCTGTGTCTTCTGCAGCAGACTTGGGCTCACACCTCCCTGTTGGCTCTGCTTAAGCTCAGCACAACCTGCACGTGTTTCACCTATGAAAATCAGACCTCTTATCAAATCCCTACGTCAAGAATGTAGGGTATCTAAGCGTGGAACTCTCTAACTTTAAAATATACGGCTCCTAATGCAAGAACTACAGGTTTGCACAACCTTTGTAAATGCCTTTGCAATACAGAAGAAATTCAGGGCCCTCCAAATGGGGTTCCCAGCCCGTTTAGCTGGGACTCACATGAGCAAACCAACAGGAAGGACTAAAAGCAGGGGTCTTACTGAGATCATCTTTCTGTTATGGACTGAAGGGTCTCCCTGTATTACAAGTACCACTGGCATCAGGCTGATGGGCACTGTCAGCAATCCTGTCCTGGATGACACATCTAGGGCTTCCCTTTCAAGAGGTGCTGCTTCTTTTTCCTGGCATAACCAGAAGGCAGTGGTGGTTGCAGTGACCCTCCCTTTGTAACAACAGCTTCAACAGTTCAAAACAGGGTAATTCTACCTCAAAAAGATGATTAATGTACTTCACAAAAGTAAGATCTCAAGATCTTATTTCACCCAAGAACAGGATGTGCGCAGATGAACAGAGCTCTTGGCTTTCCTATCAAGTTTTTCAGAACATTAAGGGTGACAGCTGATGGTGAAGAATTGCAGAAGTACCTGAAAATACCAGGTGAGTAGCTGTCGAATGAGAGGTAGAGGCCAGTGTGTATGGATAAATGTAAATGATATGTTACTTGTGGAAAAGAAACCAATCAGCCCCAAGCTATCTTCCCTTAGAAAGAGCTCTACGGAGTAGGAATAGACAGGTCTACAAAAGAGTCAGTCACTACTCAGAAATTATTTTTAAAAGAAATGCTAAACAAAAGCTAGAGGCACCGTACCAGAGACAGCTGATGGCTGTGACTGATTACTGTCCCAACAGGTCTCATTTAATTTTAATTATGTTAAGGACTTGATTAATCAAATTTGCTGTTCTCAGTTCTGCTCACTAACAGCGTGTGTATGTGTGTACACATGCCTGTGCCTGTTGAGGGAGGGATGCTGCCCTGCACATACATTGCCACTGTATAAATCCCTTCTATACCCACCTATATCCCTGTCTATACCCTCAGGGGATGCAGTTTGGGTCCCCCTTTCACAAAGAGAAGCTTGCAAATCTAGCAAAGACACAACAAAGGCAATCGTAGGTACAGAACAACTTTCACATAGGAGAACCAAGACAGAGCAGCTTTCTTCAGCCTGGAAAAGGGCAAGTGAGGGAGAATACGAGAGATGTCTATAAAATCATAAATGGCATGGAAAGCCAACAGGGAGATGACTCGTCATTGCCTCTCCCAATGCTAAAAAGGGAAATTTGTCAAATTCATGGAGGAAAGTTTTCACAGATATGAAGACACCATCACTGTTTCAAGGAGTCCCTGACACAAAACTTGCTGGAGAGTCTTCTGGAGACTTATGCCTTCATGCCTGTGCCCATCTTAAGTATCTACTACCATATACCTTTGTTACTGATTTTCACCTCCTGAAGCAAAATACCCTTTTCCATCTCCACTCCAAACAAGTGTGGTGAGGAGAGCTCAAGGGACAATGAAAAGGAGAAGAAAACTCAACACTGCAAACATGAGGAAGAGCTGGAGGCATTGACTAGCCTTCTCCAAGAGTGCCCATCATCCCTGCAGGCACCCAGGGAGCTGGTGGGCATTGGCCAGTCATGCCCCACGGAGGACAAGAAGAGCTCTCAGCTCCTGGGACCTCCCATGTCAGGCATCCTCCTCGCATAGCCAACAGGGCCAGGGAAAGATTAATGAGGAGGTCCTGTGACCCGATGGATCTGAGACAGGAAGGTCATCAATGAATCCTGCAGAAGAGAGAATCCTTGTGCCAGGCAGCCCTTTGGCCTGACCAGGATGGTCTTTCTTATGTGAGCAACTAAGAAAATAAAGCTTGCTTATGATTTAAAACAAGTGGGGAAGGCTTTTTTCAGTTGCTTAGAGAAGCGCTGTTTATGGTCAGTGCTGGAAAAGCACTGAAAAATTGCACTTTCCCAAATTTACTTCATGGAACATTGAGCAAACCAGCCCCACCACTCCTCATGTCCCACCTGCAACGACGACAGATCCTCAGCTTCAGGGATGTTCTGCGGACTCTGCAGTTAATGCCAGTGACATTGCAAGCCATAAAAATAGACTTACGGACATCTACCGGAGCTCTGTGCATCCTACCACAACAACCCCTTTTGAACAACTCAGCAGCCTGGGAACTGTGTGCCTGCCCTCAAATGTAAAAACATATTCATAAATAAGTCAGAGCCCATCATAATTTAGCTACTTTCAGTGTTCAAGTTCATAATCAAAATCAAAGAGATGATTTACACTGAAGATTTCAAGTGACATCTGCTGAAATAAAAATATAGTTTGGAAAAAGACTGTAAAAAGATGACTACGTTATTACCAATAACTTTTACATCTGTCATTAATTTTCACTTGGTTTTATCTGCTCTCCTAGTCTGCATCCAATTTCACATTGACTTGTGTTTTATTACAATCCCAATGCGGGAACCCATCAGCCAAAAGGACTAATAATTGCCTATGAAATGCCTATGAAATGCAGCAAATAGCAAGGATATCGTTTCCCTTTCCTTAGCAAACCATAGGGTCTTCAGGCAACTGGCAAAAAGGAGTACCAATAGTCTTTACACTGTCTCTTTCCAGAATGCAAGAGGCAAAAAATATGTATGTATAAACCAGAATTTTCCCCTAAAACCTGGAAAGGGTTAATTAAGTTACAATTCTTGAACTGGTTCGTAAATGATGTTGAAATGGCACAGAAACATTTTTTGGCACAGCGTACCCTAGACAAGCTTCCCCCAGTGACCATAATCTAAGGCTACTTTTTAAAGAGCCTTTTAAAGCTCAGCACTACAGAGAACTGCTGAGGCCTGTAATAGTATCTCTCTTGCCTTCCTCCCCTGAATATACACCCAATTCAAAAGTATACATTTAACACCCAAGGGTCCTACCTGTCTGTAAGGAATTTTTATAAAGGAGATGGCTATCTCAGGCTATTTAAGTACTTTGTAGTAAGACATCAATGGCATGTACAGAGATACTCCTTTGATCATTACACCATTGGAAAAAAAAACCCCCAAAACAACACCTAAATCTTCACCGTATAAATTTACACTTGGAACTCAGTGACGTAGGAGTAATCACACTACAAAACCACAAACAGCACTCGATTTAGTCTCCGTGTTCTCACTCATGTGATAGCCTTTGATATTCCCAAGGATGAAAAATGAATACATTTTACTACAGAGATGATTTGTGAACAAAGTCCTTTTTAATTCTGGTTTTCTACTGAAGAACAACAAAGCCAAAGTTAAAGGGGGAAATCAATAGCTAGGCCAATTATTAACCAAAACAGATGATAAATTAATGAAATTTAGATTTTATCTTTTGTAATTTCTAGCAACACATTTTAAAACTTCTTTTACTATTCTGTTTTTCAGTTCAGAATTCAAATTATGACTAATCTGAGGCAGAATTTAAACAATATTAATTCACTGAAGAAACAGTACTGTCTTCCTTAAACTGTATAATGAAAAGCCTTAACAACAAAAAGAAGTTAGAGAAGTTTTATTTTAAGGGCTGCTCTTGAAGAGCGAGAGGATGTGAACATCTGTGAAAAACAAGTGCAGAAAGAAGACTAAGATATGTAGATAAATCATTAGTTATATTAAGATATGAAACAGGCACCCAAAGAATGGCATAAAATGTAAATGAACTTTGGGATCTGGTCTCTTAATTTGACAGCTGTTTGACAACTGCAAAATGGAAAACTGACCTCAGACAACTGTGTATAAATGAGACTATTAAGCAGAAGAATTTCACATGGAATGATACAATATACACTGCAGTAACTCCTCACATGGGAATAGATAAATGCAGACTGGAATTTTTATTGTCTTTGAAGGTGGTGATGTTAAAAAGACTTGAATTTCACAAAGAGGAGCTGTACACTACATTATCACATTTAATGCCACTTTCTGAAATACAACGACTGTCGTCTGCAGAACAACACTCACACATAACTCAGAGGCATCTAAAAAAATATAGCCAGTGAAGTGGCTCTGGAGACACAGAAGAAAACGTCTTCTGCACTGGGGCTGCAAATCTGAAGCCAGCAAAAGCATCCAGTGACTTGGGATAACTTATGGGATAACTTATTTGAGGGGTTTCTTTGGAAGTTAAGAGTAGTCACAATTAGACATGGAAATATATATCACCAAAGCAGCACCAGAACAGGCACTGATCCATGGAGAGACTGGATTAAGGAAATATTCTACAATAGAGACCTTCTTGGAAAGAGCAGCAAGGGGGAAACTTCTACCATGACTGCCTGAAGCACGGTTTAATCTGATACTCTCATCAGTAACAGAGAATTAAACAGAAAACAGAGAGAAAGCCTACTTTTAGACTTAACCAACCATTTCTACTCATAGTTCTGCTCCAGATCCCACTGAAAAGGGCAGATCTTCCAAGAGCATCCCCAAGCACTACTTCACATTCTCTAGCAATGCAAAGCCATTTGTGATAAATACGCTTCATTCCAAAGCAGTTAAGCACTTGGCTGTTTCTTTTATTTCTCTCTTTGGGACAAATACTTAAAATCAGCCTTCCCTAACTTTGTTTTTAACCACAAAAAAACCCCACAGAGGTTGCACAACCTGCAACAGAAGAGACAAAAAAACCACCCAAGCACTTGCAGTGAAATCCAGATTTAAAAAGACAGGTTATGGCTCTCCAAACAGAAAAGGTTAGCAGTAACAGCAGGAGAAGCAAAGCAGCTTTCGGGGGTCAAGTGAAACCAAAGGGTGGATTTTTGAATAGAAAAGCAATTTGCTGTGGAGCTTCTTTAATGTTCAGCAGCAGTTTGTTGGGGGAAAGGTTTGTTGGTTTTTTTGTTTGTTGTTTGGTTGGGTTTTTTTTTGGGGGTGTTTTTTCCTGTGGTTTTATTTTTGTTTGTGGTTTGTTTTTTTTTTTTAATCTTGTGTTCATTTGTATGTCTCAATGTCATTCAATTTGTTGGTAACTAAAGTGAAACATAAAAATTAACAAAGCAAATCCCAAAGATGTAAAAAGACACGAGTAACATCACCAAAACCTTTATCTTCCAAACCTCTTGTAGCAAGGCGTCGCACTGTGACTGCATGCTGCATGACAAACACACTCCTCTGATTCATTTTTAACTTGCCTTTTGCTACAAGCTCTCATTCTTGTTTTCAAGAGGCAGTAAATAACCATTTCTTAAACATCTTCTCCCTGACAGTTGTGCTTTTACAGACCTTCCTCACACCCTGCATCGCTGTCACCTACTTAATGCTATTCGAAAACTAATTATGGCATTGTATTAATACCACTGATTTACTCTTATACAATCCTGGCATAAAAACAGCTCTTAGAGTCCAAGATGACTAGTTTCTAGATATGACCAGAGCTATGGAACCACATCTGCATGATGACTTGAAGAAAGTTTGTGCTTTATAGGTTATCCATTTTCTCTGACTCCAGGAGTACTTCTAATAAAATACTTTAACTCTCCCTACAAACCCTGCCCTGATCATAAGCCTCTGCATCACCTCTTGGCCCCACTTCAAAAGAAACTTTAGAAACATCCAGATCAGGAGGGAGTTAAAGTCAACTGTCGTCTTACAGAGGAGGCACGAATGATTTCCACCAGGAGCGATCCTCGCTCTGAAGACTTTAATCAAGGATGAAGAATGTGAACCCAACACACAGACTGTAGTTCAACGTTTCCCCATGACAGCTGAAACTCTGCCAGGTGATATTCTGTATTTGTCCTTTCCAGACACTGCTCTGCTACTTATCCTCAAACTGATGGGAGATTTCCTTGGAGAAAAACTGAACTGAGCAGATACAGCCCGGCTGAGCCAGGGGCTGTCTGGGCCCCGCACGCTCCCGCTGTCGGGAAGCTGCTGAAAGCGACAGTAGAAAAGGCTTTAGGAACAGAACTGCAACCAGCACAAGCACCAAGTTAAACACAGCAGAGTCCTCCGCTTCACTGAAACTTAGTTTTCTATTTCCAATTCAATTCTCTTGCTGTCCAAGGTCATTTCAGATAATCATTTTTTACTCAGGATGCCCTTCAAAGATAGAATGTTGCTTTTATTGCCCTTTAATAAACATAAAGCATTGTAAATCTTAATGTATACTGTAAAAGATTATTTTAAAAAGTATCTAATTACAGAACATAAAAATGAGTTTGAAGTTGAACTATTCAGTCTGCTTTCAAATGCCATCACCTTTATGATATTCTCTGAAGTTAAAACAGATTGTCATGTCTCTGTTAGGAGCATCAATCTCAACTGTAATAAGAAACAAGTCTTAAAAGGAGGATTATAGGGACAGATTTTCATCTTCTAGAAGTCTGTTTTACTTCAAAAATTTACATAGTCTATACAGATCCAGACAGAGTTAGCCCTTGCTGACCTGAGAACACCAAACCTCCGAGATTTGCAAACATGTTTGGTTCAAAGTCAAAGCTTATATTATTAAGCTGTTATAACTCTTACATTTCCATGCATGTGGTCCATTTTATTTCTTGTCCTAGTTTAATGATACTTCCAACATGCCTTGTGCTTTTTAATCTGGATGATGCACCTAATGATTTTGGTATTGAAAACTAACCTCCTCCTTCAGTTTCCATACAAATCTCACAAAAACCAGAAGAAATGGATTACTTCCCAGAGCTGTGGTTTACTCGTTCATTAAACGGCTTACGCTTAGAATCCTCTTAAAAAGTCACTTAGTGGTAAATGGCTTTTTGACACTACAAATAAATTTTTTTAAAAGAATTTACTATAGCTTTCTATTCATACCAGTGTTATAATCCCACTAGGGATACTGCTGAATTTTTGGTGCGATTTGGACAGCTGTTTCCAAACAGGATCCAAGGAATTGTGGAGCAATATATATAGTCTACACCTTTCCAAGGAAGGTCTCAGATGCCCATCTAATTTAAAGCATAAGGAATTTTAAAACAAAAATTCCAACTGTCAGCAACTGTGGGTAGAAGACATCTTTTTAGGACAACTGACAAATGCCCCAAAAGTTGGCAACATCGATACTGTACATGCCCTGTGTGCACATCCTACCATAATTTAGGCAGATCACGTATTGGAAACCTCTTGCATAGAGTAGGCATGTTTCCAAGAATCAAGCAACATACCTTGCTAGTGCCTAGAGCAACACTGAATCCAATCCATGAGCAGAAATGCAGCAAAAAATTAAAAAGTATTTTAGGAGTAAGAAATTTAATCAACATAAATCAACTCTCAATGACTTTTTTGTTTCTTCTAGGATGTGACGTGTGTTGGTTTTTGGTAAATTCTAGGCTGACGTTAGGAAGTAGTGTTACCAACAATCACAAGCTTTGATGAATCTTATTACTTCCTCCAGCACTTCCAAGGTTCAGTTAAGTCACGTCCAGAAAGATGGATGGTCCCTCAGTTTTTATACGCTTAATGCAGCTTGTTTCCATTCAAGACTACATCTCTCATGACTATAACTACCTTCTTTGATTTCTACAGACCAATCAACTCACTTTTCAATCTTCCCTCTATGCTCCCCTGAAAAACTAAAGTATATGACTCAGAGAAGTGTTCTGGTTTTTAAAGGCAAACCCACATATTTTCACACTCTGTAACCTCCCAGATTGCAAATTCTGCAGTACACACATCATGACCTTCTTACGCTGGAAAATCACCAAACTCTCAAGACACTATTGCAGTACACATAGTAAATAATAAAATTCTGTGCTACCAGTATAGATATGAAAGGAAGGATCCTCCACAACCTGTATCTGCCGTGATCTGCAGACTCTACTTCCAAGATCTGTTATGGTGCCTTCAAAAATGTAATAGCATTGAGACAGGAGCAGATGACTGCTATCACATATGATGGGGAGTTTTCAAAACTTGAACCAAACTATTGGTGCATGACTTCTGTCTGAGAGTGCTTTATCATGCTCTCAGTGACCTGTTACCCTGACAATCCTAGAAGTGATTTTCCAGCAAACTATTTGATGGAGTTTGAAGGAAAAAAAAAAAAATAATAAAAAAATCAAAAGAATTATGTCAGTGTGATATCTGCGACAAACTACCAGGACAGTTAAATTCTATATAAAGATAACAAAAAAGGATCAAGGCGACCAAGGAAAGAAGAGTTGAAATAATTAAGAACTTCATACTACACTGTCACCAGACTTTCTAGTATTAGTTATTGCATGGGCTACAGAGACATTCACCCATATATGCTCTGCATATGCCTCTGTTTACATCAGACCCCTATTGAAACCTGAAATAGTTATCCGGAGCTTTCCCACATGAGAAGTCCCTAGAAAACAGGAGTTTCACTGTTAATAAAACAGTGCACACCTTTAGTCTCACAGTCACAGCAGTCTTAGCAACTGCACAAAAAAGATTCTTTCCACTTTCAGTGGGGA
>NW_010309977.1:0-20696 GCF_000700745.2 Antrostomus carolinensis | reverse complement strand
CTTTCCTAGCAAAGGTGTGCCAAGACCCTCCTCATCCCTTTCCTCATCACCTAGAGGTATCGCTTCTTCCTTCTCTCTGCTCAGCTATGACAGAGAAAGAGGTGATTCCCTTTGGACACCAGCCTGCCCAAAACACCCTACTGAGCTCTGTCAGATCAGATCAGCAGAATCAACTTCGCACTAGGCTCTACTGTAAAATCTTGGAGCTTTGAGCTTTGGAAAAAATAAGTCAAAAGCCACATAAGGTAAATCACCACCTTGCAGTCCACACAAACAAGAACATTATGAGTGCTTGCTCCAGCCCTACTTGCCTTTGCCAATGCTAGTTGCAAAGCAAGATCAGCACTCTGCTCATTAGGTCCACTCTTCATGGCTACAGTTGTTCATAACTGTAGCATGTAACAAAGACAAAGCAGAGTAAAACTTTGCATTAACAGCAAGGAAACTCAAGCAAAATTAAAGAAAGAGGACTTTTAATCCATTCTACTACACATAAATCCTACCCAACATTAGGAAGACAAAGCAGAATCTGAACTCCTGGCATTTACACAGTATTTTTTAACAATGGAAATATGAAGAGAAGACCCTAAAACAATTCAAAAAGAAAGGGACTGTTAGAATGCTCAGGGTTTGTGTTTCAATGAGCTATTCCCTAAAGAACTGGTATTGGTAGACTATTTCAGGGAACCAGGAAATAATTTTCCTTAACCCTTGTGAGTCGTACTTCACCGCATACTCATTATTTTTCGTACAGCACAGTACACAAGGTACTGGATTGTTGTCTTTGAAATCGTCAGGAGTCTAACTCAAAGAAATAAACAGGATTAATATAACACCATTTAAATTACAAAAAGAAAATTACATTTCACTAATTATCTAATAAGGTTAGAGTTTAATACTTGCATTGCTGAAGAAATTCACAGTTCTTTAGAAAATGTCAAAACATGTATTTAAATACTGACAAAAAAAATATCAACTGGTTATTTTCACTTTTCCTTTTCTAAGCTTAGAAAGGCAATACCCCTATGGATCAAAAGGCCAGATAAATCTTATTAAGTACTAGGTTTTCCCTTTTGTCTAGTGCTCTCTCCACATTCCATCATTTCAGTCCTTTGAAATTCCTTTGTTCTGCCTGTGATCAGAGTTTCCAGGGGAAATCTGGCATTGGATCTAAAGGGAACCCCACACCACTGAAGTATTCCTGACAATTAATCATTTGGTAAATTATTTCTTTCCTTTCCCCCTACCTCACTTGCCACCAGTATTTCCAGAGATAAAACTTCCTGTAGCATCAAAACGTGTCATCTTGACGTTTCATGTACACACAGAAGTTACGTAGTTTCTGCAGCTACCACCCGAAAATTCCTGTCTGTCAGATCGATATTTCAGAATAACAACAAGAATTTTCTCTGTATTCCTTCTCAGCCCATGTCTATCACCAAAGCCTACGTGGATGAAAGGACAGTTTCAGCTGGGAGAAAGCACACCACAGGACTGCTTCCCTTGCACTGTCCTGGGAGCGTGAAGGAGCAACAAGTCACATCTTCTCTGTAAAATACCATTTGTCATCCTACCCACTTCCTGGTGTTCATTTAGGACATAAACTGCTCATCAATAAATGTAAACAGGGAGAGAAAGTGTGCACCCAATTCTTACACTGATTGCCCTGTTAACTAAATATCAAACAATGGGATGTACTTATTTTGTGCATCTACAGAAAAGATGTCTTTATCAAACCAGGAAGCATGATGATCCATCCATAATGTTGTGCTTCCAGAAGAAGCACATTAAATACCACTTTTTATCCACTTTTTGTTGGATCTTAATACACACAAACTGTAACATAAAAGAAAAAAATAAAATAAAAACATTTTTATTTAAACTCCTCTAAAATCTGAAGCTTTATGCCAATAATGAATGCCATAGAGGGAGGCAAAGTAGTAAAAAAGGATGCTGTTTTATTTATTTTCATTGTGTTTGGTGAACATCTCACTTTAGCGACCAGGGTCCAAGTGTCCCTTCCAAGTGGAAGCCATCCACTTTCTTTCGAAGACTCTTCATGTACCATACTCATACAACACGCTTATAAGGAAAGAGAATTTCTTCCAACAATGGTATGCATTAATTTATAATATTTTCCCAAGATCCTTTATCAAGTTTCAGTTGTAGGTCAAATAATTTCTGTTTTGTAAAGATAATCTCTGCATTTAAAATTTATCGGTCCTTCAGAGTTTGGTTCTCATTAATGCTCATCATTTTCACTGCTCATGAAATACATCTCCACAAGCTGAGCCATTCCTACTTGATATCAAGGATTCCTACACACTAACTTGATCTGTTGCAATTATGAATCATCCGATGGAGCCGTAAGTTATGATCTTCAATGACCACTAATGAAAGCTGCCTAGCAGTTAAAATATCAAAGCAGCATATATCAGCACACTTTAGAGCACGAGATAGACTCCCAGTGTTGCACTTCTCTTATATTTATTATATACTGTAAATTACATCTCAAGCTGCCTCCAACACTGACAGCCCTGTACTCCAGAGCAAACCACCAGGTTTTAATAACCACTCCTGACAATCTTTTGATCACTGGGGGTGGGGGGGTAGATGAAAGGCAAGGCCGCCTGCTGCAGGCAATCTGCTCAGTCAAAACAAAGGGGACTTCAGAGAGAGACAGAGATGCATCAGGTGTTAATCCCAAATGAACATCCAGGAGTGCAGCCTGATTGACTCACTCTCCATTTCCAGCCAGAAAAGGGTAAGAGCCTGCCAGTGGGCTCAGTCAGGATGCACGCAGGAAGGGAAAGGTGCTATTAGCTAGGTATAAAATATTTTGATTTGGAAACCTAAAACCTTGGAAAGTCATTTTAGGTTCTTCCTAAATCACTTTTAACTCATCATTCAACTACCTGATTTTTCAAATACGCTGTATGGAGCAATTTTTGTCGGCGTTTAAAAGAAGTTCTCTCATTCAAACATGGCAGTGTAGCAATCTGCTAGGGGAAGAAGCAAAAAATAATATTTTTAGAGCTTTCAAAAAGTGGACAAGAAAGTACTTTGAGGAGATTACTTGGGAAAAACCCTGCATTGAGTAGAGGTGGGCTGGATGATCTGACAGAGATCATCTCCTCCAACTTGGGTCTGAACAAGAGCATGTTAACAACATCAGCATCGGAATACAAGTTCCCACTACACGCCTTCAGACATTCACTAAAACATATTTGGTAGGAAAAGTTTAGGCATGATGAGCTAACACCAAAAAACCACTTGGTTTGGGGGAATATAAAAAGAAGGACTGCTGTTCTCTCTTTAGTGTTGAATTTCTTCACGGGGAAATAAAGAGGAAGGGGTCTGAGGGCCTGACAGACTCCTGCTATTTTTCTTTTCCATTTCTTCAATAATCGAACATCTATCACTAACCACCACTTTCTGTGCATTAGTTTAACCCTTGTTTTATTTTTTTCTGTTGCTTCAATCCTGTAACAGATTTCTCTATAGATTTGTGCAGAAACCACAGCAGCGCTCTCTGAAAGCAACACAACAACCAATGTCACATCACTTCAAGTTATTTTTCACAGCCATGGAAAGCAAACATTTTACTTGGGGTCTGACAGCCCAATGTGAACCATTTTTCCTTCTATGATCAAAACCTCTGCATTAAACATCTCTCAGATGGGGAAACTGAGAAAGGTGGAGTATTGCAGGGCCTCTGATCAAGCTAAAACGAGAGTGTTTATAGAACTTGCAGAAACAAGAGAAGATACAAGTAAAAAAACCTCCATGCTCACAAGCTCAGTGGGACCCAACCACATATGAACTTCCCAGGTTCCTTCTTACTCAAAAAATCGTTTGACGGGTTGGTGGGTAACAAGGGAAATAAGGGTTAACACTTAAAAACTATTTGTGATGCTGCAGCTCATTCACATAAAATCATGATTGTTACTGCTTGACAAGCCTGAAACAAAATGTGGAGTTGATAAGGAGAATACCCGGCTCTACCATGGAAGCTGGCGGCACATCTCCCAGCCACCCTCCTCCTCCTCCCCACCATGCAGGTGTTCAGGATAACTAATTCCTCATGGAGTTTTTTTCCTCCTTGAAAAATGAATTACAATTTTTACTGGCCCAGCAAGCTATAACAATTACAGCCAATATATCTTGAGAGAGGAACAAGGTGTTGGACTTTTGACAATCAGCACCATGCATTCTTTCATAACATTTACTTCAAAATTCAAAACACCCTCAAACTTACTTTTTCCTACTCCTTTCACCCCATTAGGTGACCTTAAACATCGGGTAGTTCATAAAACTATAAATATACAACAAGCATCACCTCATTGCACAGGTATAAAAACACATCAGCGTGACTGCAACTGATGACTCTGTGGCTTGGCCATTATGGTATGAATTGTGTCAACTTGTCCATTTTATTTCCTGTAGTCCAAGTATTGCTGATTAACCCATATTTGCAAAAACAACTGTCAAAATGTTGCCTTGAGACCATCACTACAGTGAACTACAGCCTCATCTGCAGGCAATGGAGGTACCATGAAGATTTCAAAATGCTACTACATTTGTAAGCTTCAGCTGACCTTTCTCTAGATTAGTCAATATTTGCTTATCTAAGTAGGCTTATTTTTTTAGAATTTTTAAAGTTGCTTTGTGAGTACTGCTCAATCAAGTAATAACAGAAGAGCAAAATATCATAAAAGTTTAAGACTACAGTTATCCTTCTGGCAGGACAGAGATAGTAAGTGGATTAAAAACTGGAGGAGAGGTAGCTCTATTTTGACTTTAGCCTGGTGCCCATCACTGCAGTATCCAAATGACCATCACAGTTTGTCCTAAGACAAAGATCACACACAAGGTCCACAGACTGGAAACCAAACCCAGATCCTGAATTTCACCCCATTATTCTAACACCAGACCCATCCTTCCTGCCCATTACAACTACACTTCTAAGGATCATCACTGTCAAGAGAGGATGACATTAAGAGCAAAAGGCAGCCATCAGGTCAGACCTTGAAGGGATGGGGATGTTAACTGGTCTTACATGTTCTCTCATTCTGTTTAACATATTTACTACATTTCTTGTTTTCAGCTAACTTCAGCTAAGATATTCCATCCAGTCTGCTTCCTTTTCAAGGTACCATCAGTCAAATCTAACCACATCATTTTATCTCTTGGTTACTAAACTCAAAGCATTTTAAACATCCTGCTTTCATCTTTATAGCTCTCTCCCACTTTTTAACCGTGCTGCAGTTACAGAAGAATGTACTTGACATATAAAACGTGTGTGTGATTCCTGTAACATTTTAATGCCGTGTATTGTGTTGTAAACATCTCTTCATGTTTTATCTCCTTCTCCATAAATCAGAGGCTAGTATCTTAGAAGTCTCAAAAATGACATGTTTTCTCCATAATATAAATGTAAGACTACTCCTTGAAACGAGTCAGCTTTCAAAAATCATCAAAAACCAGAGCTACAAAAAAGCAGATTATCAACTAACTTAATAGAATTTTCTCCCACTCCATTTCTATGGCAGAATGAGCATAGGATGGGAAAAAATACGTTACAAAATTGGTCTTCACCAATGAGAACACCAATGTTTTGATTATTCTTTTTTGTCTCTTGTAAAGAACAACACTAAGGTAAAATACCTTCTTGTGTATCCATACCAATATACAACACTGAAAGAAGGAGGAAAGCAGAGAGTATACAGGAAATTATATACTGGGAATAATTATTTGTTTTATTCAAGATTAACATGCAGTGTTTACAAGACGAAACCCCAGAACATATTTCCATTTCCTTACCATAACGGCAATTAGTAAGATTGATCTCTTATAATGAGATTTTCCAGTGGTTTTGGCTAGCTTAGTAATATTACAGTAAAAATGTGTCTCAGTCTTTTCCTTGGTAAATGCATAAAGAGATTTTTTTTTAATTAAAAACCACTGTAAAATATTTATTATTTTGAAAAGATAGAACACCAATAAAGAACACCTGTCTAAAATAATTTTAAGTTACTTCAATGATGGAAAAAAGAAAGAGTGCCATTAGAAAAAGAGAAAAAAAAAAGTTTTAGCAGGTGGGACTGAAAAGTGGTGACATGTTGTAGTACAATACTGAAGGGCTGAAGGATGTAACACAGTGTTGCATGATGTGGAAGAGAACCAGGGACCACTGGATTAACGTGCCACTAAAATGCTAGATGAGGTGTGAAGTACAACTCTGAAGTATTGTGATACCAAGGAGTGAGGCAGAGGCAGAACTGCTGGTAGAGGAGCAGAGAAATAAAACGCTATCTTTCCTCTGGCACCTTCCAGCAGGAGTTGACTCCCTTAAAGCCCACAGACCCAACAGGCTCTTCAGGAAAACCCAAGGAATATTTATTCAGATCTCTAGAATTCATAACATTTTCCACCAGCCTGAGAGATTCTGTTTCTATCAAACTACTGTCTAACATAAATTATTCCAAGATACTTTTCTTGACGTTTTCTACACAGAGGTTTCTAGAGTGACCTTGCTGTAGAAGAGGCACCACGGTTCCCCCCAAAGCAAGCTCAGGCTCAAGCACTTTTTGTCTGTATTTTCCAGGATTTGTGTTTTTTCAAATGCAACTTTTTCACTGTCCTTTTGAAACAAACAAACAAAACCCCAACAACAGCCAAAAACCATAATAATTAAGTTATTTCTACTTGCATTGGGAAGTATAGCTAGAATTTAGAATTTACAGGTTGTGAAACTTGTTAGTAAATGCATGCCTTTGGTTGATAAATATCCAGATTGTAGTTCTATAAACAACAGAAAAACACCATGTTGACAACTCCCAGCATTTTTTAATTATTGCTTTCTTGTTAAGGACAGTGAAAGTGGGGCAAGAACCTCCACTCTGGCAATTTTTTGTAACTTTCTAGCTCTTGTGGTTAGGAAAAAAAATGTTTCAAGTATGAAATACAGCCACCTGAAACAGAGAGAGCAAGTGATAATTAAAAGATTATTTTAGACCCACTTTGTAAAGAAACAAAATATGACTCCTTGGTCTCTGTGCAGAGTCCTGGCTCCCTCCCCAGTAGTGAATGCAACTTAAATAGTTAATTCAACTTAATTCAAGGGGGGTAAACTGGCTTCAGCTCCTTCCAGATTGCTAAAATGAAGTGGTTGAGAGAAGGAAAAAAAAAAATCCAAACCACAGAATCTGAACAGTTAAAAGTTTGTATCAATATTTCCATGAATACTACAGAATCTCTATTACATTTTCACAGGACCAGACTCCTCACATCCTGTCCTAAATCATGGGGAAGAATCTTATGCAATCGACACTTTACCTTCCCACGACATATTTGAGGGCTGTAAATTGTGAACACAGATTTATCAGGCAAATGAGGAGTGGGAAAGACGAGTTGCCCTTAAAGATGTACAGATTTATAGCAATATGGGAAGCGGAAAGACGGTTATCATATAAAAAGGTCCTCAAGGGATAGCAAGGAGCAACAAGGGAAGCATGAGTCATGAGCTGCCAGAGAAGAGGATGCGTATGGGGAGCAATGGACAGAGCAAAGTAGCAATAAAGGAAGTTCTGAGTCGGATACCCAAGCTTACAGAATTGATCAAAAATTGAACTCCCAGACAATTCAGACACTGCACCAACAGCAACACCGGGAAAGGCACACTGTTTGACTGAAAGGATCTATTGATAAACAAGGTCATAGCCCACAGCTCTTGTCATTTGCTTTGTTACCAACTCTGCTTCTTTATTTTCCTTAATAAAACTAGTTGCCGTGAAGGTCTGCCTACACAGGCAAGTGCCTTCACATGAGCGAGTGTGAAAACTTAAAGCATTCAGCTGAGATTGTGAAAGACAGCTTTACACTTTGTGAGGCTGGAGTAAGCTTCTCTATTTAAGGGCGTATTAACAGCTGTTCCTATGGTGAGATAGCTGTGAATAAACAGTGAGTTATGAGCTCAAGCACAAAGTTATTGCACTCTTAGGTTTCCTTTCCCATCCCAGCAAACCTCCAAAATTATGGCACAGGATTCTGGGTACTCCCAAGTACTGCAAGATTTTTAAAAGTGACTTCCAAAAGTTTAACAAGTGGTTACTACTGGGACAAAATACAACACTGAGAAATACATGGGAGCTGAAGACAAAGAAAACCAGCTATTTGTGTGTGAATATCATCTCTAGGAAGATCTATCAAAATCTCAAGAAAGATAAGTTGCACAGGAGTCTCTAAACAAATAATTAATTCTCCTCTTAGTCCAGTATTATCCATATCAAAGGTGAAAGTAAACAGGACAGTAAATATTTCAAAGGATTGATAAGTGACAAAATGAAAAACCTGTAGTAAAGGAAAAATTTTATCAAAACCAAGAAAGCTTCACCTTAGTTATGACAGCTTTTCTATCCAGAGTTTGTGTGAAAAGTATGTATGTGACAAGCAAATGTATACTCCAGAAAATAGTGTGACTTTCTTAAAATTATTTTTCAAGGCTACCTAGTGGTTTCAAGTTAGGTAAACTACTTAAATATTTCCAAGCAACTGAAAGTCATGCAGCATCCTTCCTATTTTGCAGAGAAAAAAAGACACAAAGTTATCTGCCTACCCCAGTTTTAAGAAGAGTAAAACCTGTACTCACTTCAGTCTGAGCAAGATGTGTGCTTATGGGTACGATCTCAAAAAGCACATCGGGTGCCTACAGCTGAGCTGTTATAAGGTGTAAACATCAAAGAGCCCAACTCAATCTAGGTGACTCCAGGATGTAGATCACAGGAAACCCCCATCCCCTGTTCCATTCACAAGGTCCCACGACTCAGCCCTCTCCATCTTCCATGTGAATGCAGAAGGTGCTATCAAAGGTGGCACTTCTACTGCCACTTCTTTTTCCAGGACATATTTATAACTGAAAGTGCCTTGTGGCTACTATGCCCTGTAACTCCATTCAACACCAGAAGCATTGTTACCTGCTTACTAGTTAGGGTCACCTTTGGGACTTAGGAAGAGCCTAACAGCATCTTTGCTTCACAGCGGGGTTTCAGGCGAGCTGAGAGATCAGCACCAAGCTCCACAGGCACATTCACACGTGCAAGGGAGTTCAAGTTCAGGCACCTGGAACAACTCCAGCATGAAACAGCTACCACGACGGAGATTTTCAGTATGTTTTGTAGATGTGCAGGAGATACCCTGAGTCCAGCCCAAACAGAAGCACACAAAGCCCACCTAAAGTCCCACTACAGACACTTAGAAAGGTGCTCTGAGCCATTCTTTAAACACATCTGACAAGGTCATTCCATGACACAACCAAGGAACCAGGCTGGTAAGGCTGGAGCCCCAATGGCTATTCTTATACTCCAATTACACAGTTCTTCCTATGTCATTTTCAGTGACCCAGGCTTGGTATTATCAAGACAAACATTATTACTGAAAGGCTTAAAACCTCATCAGCTTAATTCTCAATAAACACACTGTGTCTAGCAACTATACTTTAATCCTCAGACATGTATTCCTTTCGCGGTGGCAGTTTTAGTGGCTCAGAGCTCATGCAGCAGCTGAGGGTACAGGCCTCCCTCCCAGTTTATGCTCCTTGGTGGCAATTCAGAAGCCAGGATACCAGTTTGTGGTACAGATGAAGAAATGCACTGACCTGATTGATGGAGTTGGCAGCACAGGACGCCAGTCCGGTTCCGAGGGAGGCGAGCAGGAAACAGGTCAGGTCAAAAGGGACCGGGGCCATGGCAAAGCCAGCAGACGCGGTGCTTACAACCAGAGCTGCAACACAAGCGAGAGCACAGTTCAAGGCATCAACACGAAACCATCTCCTTTCTACACACCGCTAAAGTTTTTAAACTCTGTAAGAACCCTTGTGCAGGTTAACTTTTCATGTTAATGTTAACTTTTCAAGTTCTATGAATCAAAGCAGCTCCAGGAACTATTAATACTAATACTCTACATAAAGAAGGCAAAGATGAGAAGGAGAGCTGCCAGGGATGAAATAAGAAACCCAGAAGCATCAGCACATTAGTAGAAGAGGTGAGAATAAAACTTGTGCCTGTATTCCCTATTTTATGGATTTGCTACAGAATCAAACTGCCTCACACAACACTTACATGAGACACATCTGTCCCAATAACTCAACTGCCACTGCAAAGCCCAACATGGAAGTAAAACAGTAAAAAAAAAACCAAACCTGAACCGAGAGATAAGCAGTATATCAAATTATAGCAGAGACTTAAGCAGTGCAGAAAGGCAAAAAGAGACTCGGGGCATGTAGGCTACAGCTGGTGAGGCCAGTAACTTCACTGTTCAGTATCTGCCCACACTGTTCCCATTTGCCATGCCCACTTCAGGCAGAAGGTACAATCACATCATCACATGGGCCTAGCAATATTGAAAGGCCTCAAAATCTGAGTGAATTAATAAAAATCCATTTCAGTTTTGCCATCCAAAACTGTAACATTAGTACAGCATTGCAAATCACATCCTTAAAATTAAAGTTACCCGAGTCTCGACCCTAATACTGCGATTACCCAAATAACAGGTCTTACGAATCTCACTTTTGCCAAGAAATAACGCATGAAAAATTTCTTATACTATAAAAGCTAGCACATTTACTGAATATCTTGCTCGTGACCTTGAACCTTACAATCTAAAATTAAAAGTAATTAAACAAAGTATTTAAATAATATTTTGCATGTAATTACATGTTCCAGACCTCAGATAGCTCAAGTTAAAGAATCAAAATGTTCTTATCTTCCCAATTCCTAGTGTCCTCTCAAGTTACATGACAAATAAATAACCTTTGCTGACTGGAAATACCTGGATTATCTACTAAGCAGTGTTACTTGAGATGAAAAATTAAATGTCACTGCAGACACCTGCCAGCAAGGATGCACATGCAAAGTGCTAATTTTAAGAACTGTGTCTGCGTAAGAACCTTAGGATGTAAACCTAAAAAGACAGCGAGGAAAATTTGCCGCTCATTAAAACTTTCATTTAAGTACAAAAATCCATTGGCAGCTGAATATTATTATAATAATATACATAATATTATGATACATATTAATTGTTCAGCCGTGTCACGGATTCGCAGGGTGCGATGGCTGCCGCACGGGCTGGCAGCGAGCGCGCTGTGCCGGGGTCTCTGCCCGACTCCCAGCTACGTCCCTGGCTCTGATCCCCTCCGACAGCATTGCCGAGGGCAGCACCCGGCTCTCACCACAGCGGCTGCTTCTAAAATACAGTGAAGCTACAATGAAGCCTTACACCTCTGAGAAGCTGTGAAATAACCAGCGATTCTGTAACCCCACACAGATACTGATCATTTCTGAAAGACTGGACCCCCATTTACTCTAGAAATACAACAGCATCTTGGGTTTCAAAACTCTTGGATACTTCTTAGTAGAACACACAAGAAAATATGAAATGCATTGGTTTACAACTTAGAGAGTGAAAAAATACACTGAAAAGATGAAAGATGACGGCGAATCAGTGGCATTCGCATTTCTAAGTGAGATTACATTCTATTTTTTGCATAATAAATCACACACTTCTAGACAAGAATTTAATTAAGACTTATCTTAGAGAGCACTTTACACCAATTTATTAAGGGAAAACACCAACTCATTTACTGAGGGAGGTGGAGCAGATTGGCAAACAGCCAGTGTAACATTACCATTACACTGACCTCAAAGAAATTCTAATACTGTACAGCTACAGCACTAATTAAAGCCTCCATTGATTTCTCCAGATTAATTTCAGCCAGTCATTTCAGTGTGACTTATCAGGATCTCATCAGAAAAGCTTGTAGTACATCCTCTCACTTTATCCCATGGAAACAGGTATTCTCAGTTGTTTGGGCAGTGCTCTGAACACAAGGCATTCCCTGCTTGTGTCACTGCCCGGCAATTCAAATGTAACACGTTAAGAGTAAATAAGAAAATATTCCCTTTGGACTGGGAAGTTTGTTTTCTTTTCTGTGGAAGCAATAATTTACTCTTTCTACTTTCCTCATGGAGGAAAAGTGTATTTAATTGAGATCACATCAAGGGAATGAGGTCATTGACTCTGTTTGTTTTTTAATCCCTGTTAGTTTAGTGCTTTAGGGGCCAAATTAACTTCATCTTATTGCATAATAGATGGAATTGATCCTTTCAAGATTTGTTGATGAGAGCTGGCATTACATATGCTCTTCAAAGGGAAGCCAGGATTTAAACTTATGATCTCAGCCTAAACCTAGTTTTCAACCTTTTAAACATCTTTAGCTTTAACAAATATTAACAAGGGGCATTTGTGTTCAATTTCAATGTAAATGAAAAAGAAAATACTAATGGATTGGTGACCAGAAGAGTGAATTAGATGTTTCTAGCATAAAAACACATTCAAGAAGTCTACAGTGTACAGTATTCTTTCTATTCCTCTTCAGCTTCATTGTAACACGATCTGATAAATCTTGATAAATCCCTGTATTGGTATTTATAGCATGTGAATCACTATGCCATATTTTGTTTACCTCCTATTAAAAAGTAGCCAAGTCAAAATAAAAGCATAGAAAGCCAAAGCAAAGCAATTCAGGTTTAGATATCCTTTCTACTCCTGTACTGATGATATACCAGTACATATGGAAGGACAAACCAAGTACATTTATACTTTAATTTGAGAAAAAATTTCACTGTTTTATTACAAATGTTTATAAAATCCTTAAAGGAAACCAGAATTCCAAAAGGTGATGGAATTTTCCTTCCAGTTTTCAGACTGGTTTCTGGAAAGCTAAATGTAGCATCAGCATTAGTGCTATATATCCAACCAATGTTTCCTTTATAAACTTAGATTTGTCTGGGTGTAGGCATATCTATGTTTTGTTGCAGATTATAATCTTCATGCTAAAGAAGGCCAGACTGCTGAAGCAAAATTAAATCTGGGACAATAATTTGAAACAAGTCTTTGCATCATATCGTATAAAACTCAAGTCCAATATTATGAACAGAGAAGATGGTAAAAGAGACTACCACTATTGAACAATTTAAAAATGCTCTGCAGTAGTACTTTATTTTTATTTCATTAGTTTTCTTTGTAGCATGGAAAACAAATTGCCAGAGAGCTACCACTATTAAGTTTTATTTCTTTGATAGGATAATAGTTACTGTTTTAATAATCACAAAATGGGAACTACTTTGACAGGCGTATGAAATATATTTAGAACTGAGAACAAATGTAGAATAGTAATAATCTAAACAATTAGTAGTGATAAATCTTTGTCAAAGTTTCTGGCTATATTAAAGCTACCATTTAAAGAATAAAAGCCATAATAAATGCCTAACTATTGCAGAATAAAGTGGAAACACACTGGAACTCCACTAAAGCAAATATGTTTTTTTACTGGAGTGGCTGTTACCAGATTTTTAGGTGAACACAACATAGGCACCTTATTTAGTCCTTGTTGCTCCATTACACAGCATGCTAGTTTAGTAACACTCAGAACCATTATGCAAAGCTGGATATCCATCATCTTCATTTTACAAATACACAACAGACACAGAGATGAAGCAGGATGTTCATGATCACATCGTAACTGTAAGCCAGCAGAAAATGTCTCAGGCTTCTGATTGCCAGTTGAATACTTTTGTGCTAGAGAATTGCTAACACACAGACACAAATTCATATGTAAGCAATACATTCAATAAATTCCAACTGTTTTCTAGTAAACAAGGCAGGATTATTTTCTTAAAAGGGGACATATGGAAAGAAAATGTTCATAAGTTATCACATTTGCTAACTTTGTAAGTCTTAAATGTAGGTCAGTAAGTCCATGACATAGAAACCACAATTTTGTAGCTGGTAGTCTTTACTCCTAGGTTTTTGTCCAATGTTGTCTAGCACCAACACAGAGTAATTCAAACTAGAAGGGATCTCAAGTGATCAAGTCCAACCTCCAGTTCAAAGCAGGGTCAATGATGAATTCAGGCCAGGTCCCTTGGGGCTTTGTCATCTCCAAGGATGGAAATTTCACATCATCTCTGGACAACGTGATCCAAAGTTTGACTGCCCTCATGGTGAGACTTTTCCTTTTTCCTTATGTCAAGCCAGAAACTCCCCCTTTTCAATTTATGAAACATGTTTTCTCTGTGCCAAGACTCAAATATTTTTAAAAATATTTGAAAACTAAAGCATAGATGCTTCCAGTCCTGAATTTTGGCACGTGACTGGAGAATGGCCACATCCTCCTGCCTGTGGAAGAAGGTATTAATGATCAGATGGTATCAAAACGGTATGTAAATCTTTACCTTAAAAACAAACATCAAACAAATTTATGGGCCTCCTCAGAGAATTGATTATCTCAGTCTCATGATTCTGTCCATAACATGCACATTACACTCTCATGAGGAAAAAGCACAATAGGTTTGATTCTAACCTGACCACAGTAAACCCTGGAACGACTATTAAAGATGACTAAATTACTCCAGATTTACAGAGGTGTAAACACCTCAGGCCGGTCTATTTTAGCTCTACGGTACAGACCATGACAAAACCAGATAATTTACTGTCAACTCTTCTTACATAACACTAATAGGACACTGGGTTGAACTCTTCAAGAGCTAGATATAACCAAACATCTCACATCCTCAAGGTGAATGAAACAGCAAAATCTAAGTTTACTTCGAGAAAGTTTCCAGATTTCTTGGTCTTTGGAGAAATAGTAACATACTTAAGTGGAGCAAAGGAGAGTTTCTGTTAAGACACAGACATTTTTCAGCAGTAAGGGCAGTAACACTCCACTGCATACTGCCCAGGGAAGCTGTATATTCCCTGGTTGGCTTTAAGAACGGACAAAGCAACGTCAAGCCAGGAATGATCTACCTAAATGTGATCCTGCCTCGAGGGAAAATAGATTAGATGACTTCCTGAAGCATCTCTTTGAGGTCCCCATCATTCTGCATGGATACTGCACACCCCAAACCACAGCAAGATACCAAGTGCAGAAGCCACTCTGATGAGATCTGAAACAAGTCTCCAGTGATCAGCACAGGAAAGCAATGCTCACCATGCTTTCATGGACTGACTATTAAAATGGACTTTGAAAAAAAAAAAAATACTACCAAAACTCTAAACCACCTTTGAACAGTTGGAAGGTAAAAGTGCTTTGCAATGAGATGCTGTAAAAGAATATAGACTTTGGGGGACAGTCTATGACTGTGCATATGATCTCTGGGTAAACAGCAACCAGTTAATACACAGTTGTGAATAAAAAAAAAACAATCTTTAGACAAATTAATATGCTCATGAACACAAATAAAAAATGTTAACTGTACTACATTAAAACACAGGATAAAGGAAAGTTAGATAAATGTTTGAAACATACAGGCTCTAGTAAAACTTTCCAAAGGAGATCCATGTTTTGGTAGCCTGGAGTTAGTGCTCTTCCAGGCACAGTAGAGATAGATACACTGAAGACAAAGCCCCTTCCTCAATGAGCTTGCATGCTAGATTAAAAATTCTACAGCTGTTTAGAAATTACCAGTTAAGTTTACATCTAACTCATGCTGATACACCCAGTTCTCAGACAGGTGCTATATATGGTGCTCTACATCTAGCTGGTTGTTTTCACCAAAAGACCAACATGCAAGACATCCTTTACTGCAAGAGCAACAATGAGAAAATCTCCCCAAACCATAAAGAAATATCTAATGAGAATACTCAAGATTTTTCATATCGTGCCTTCATCACACTTCTGCCAAATTAAAAACTGAAGTTTAATTTTCCTGTGTTTTTGCATATAGCTCATCTTAGTTTTCATCTGCAATCACTGGGAAAAAATATCACTTAAATGTAAACTTAAAATTAAGAAGACAAGACAACCTGAAATTCTTAATGTGTTTGCATTAGAAATTATTAGAATTTTCTCTTATTACTGTACCTTCACATCTCCTTTCCTATTTTCAGCTACACATGAACTTTGGGACAAAGTTGAAAACAGTGACATTTATAATTATGAGAACTTAATCAGATAAAGCATTTGGTTTCCAAGTGCCTCAATGGTAAGATACAGCTGTTCAGACAGCAGCCAACAGAGAACACCACAGAGCAGGGAAAGGATGGAAAGTGAACACAAAAAGGTAGATTATGAGACAAGTAATTAGAAGTTCCCTAATTGTTTTCCATGGCAAAAGAATATAAACAAAAATCTTTTCCTGTTGGTAAGGCAGAGCTTCTAATGGCAGAGTGACAAGAGCTGCAGTTTACATGAAGCAGGAGGGTATGGTAATAGCTAAACTCATTTCCTTTCAAAGGTGAATTACAGTTCAGAATACAAACAAACACTCTCTTTACTTCAGCAGCAGAAATAGAAAAGGGCATAAGGAAGTCCCATTTCAGGATAATGCTGAGTTTGTTTTTTTGTTATTTCATACTCTAAAAAGAATAAATAAAGAGTCTGTCAGAAAAACAACACAGGATATGAGATCTATCAGAAACTCATGGGTGAAAGCAACTGAGTTGTGTGTCACTTGTAACTTAAAAACTGACCTCAGAGAATTTATTTTTCTTTAAAAAAAAAAAAAATCAAAGAACCACACCACCATATTCTTTACAGAATATATAATTTGTCTAAATGAATGCACAAGTTCAAAAAAAAAAGCTAACTCTGTTTCCTTGCTATGCACATTACACCCAGTATTTTTCCTACTTGTCCTCTACGCTGCCTTATGACCAATAAAGACAAACCTCCTCCTACAAACCCCTCTTCATAGAATCACAGACTGGTTTGGGTTGGAAGGGACCTTAAAGCTCATCCAGTTCCAACCCCCCTGCCATCAGCAGGGACACCTTCCTCTAGACCACGTTGCTCAAAGCCTCATCCAACCTGGCCAAGAACACTTCCAGGGAGGAGCAGCCACAGCTTCTCTGGGCAACCTGTTCCAGTGTCTGACCACCCTCACAGTGAAGAACTTCTTCCTCATATCTAATCTAAACCTCCCCTCTTTCAGCTTAAACCCATTTCCTCTTGTTTTGTCATTAACTGCCCTTATGAAAAGTCCTTCCCCAGCCTTGAGGTTTTTTTAAAAAATAATGAGGAAGAACATTTGGATATACAGACAAGATCAGTTCTGTCAAGCCCAAAACATGAGGTACCCAATCAACACTGAGAACTATAAGGCTTTTTATTAGAGAAAAATTTAAATTACTATTATACCCTATATATGCTTTGTATGATTTTTCCACAGAGAAACAAACAATGAGAACATATATATTGCAAAACAAAAAGTCTCAAAAAGTAAACTGAATTCAGTAAACTGAATTTTTATTAGAACAACTTGTTATGGCAAAGAACAGTTTCATTATCAAGAATTTATTTCACCTGCTGCAGAGAGCACCCAGTAGGAGCTTAGGTAATTATATTTCTGTTCCTTGTCCTGATACAGACAAGATATAAGGATATGGTCAGATCATTAGAGTTTCTTTAGACATTAAAATATATATAGCACTACCTATTGGCAAAGAAGTAATTTATAGTTTTTAAGTGTTACTATTAGAATTAGGGAAAATGTAGTTAGGCCAGAAGGGAAACTGCTGGTTTGAAGATACACCACTATCATAGACTAGAAATAAAATTATACCTTATTTTATAAAATTTAATTGGTCACACTCAAACATTTTCCTTTGTAAGATGTGAAACTATTCAGATTATCTTTTGTTGGAACTTTTAATACTAATTTCACAATAAGCAATACTAAAGTGAAATGTAAGTAAATAAGCCAGAACACTGGTAACTTAAGCTAGGCCACTTTAAATACTTAATACAATGCTTGCAAATTCACTTCCTAATCCAGTTTAACCATATTTTTTATACTGACATTTGCTTATGACTCCCAAAAGCTGACGATACGATGCAAGCTCCTCCTGACTGTTTTCAAACAAATTTAATGGGAAAACTACTAAATGCTTCCATAAAACAACTTATCCCTGCACACATTTGATGGAATTGACCCAGCTATGTAAAGTGGGAATTATCACACAAAAACCTACACAGTACCAGTAACATGCTAAAGAACTCTGATATCAAACAAGATGCACAAAAGTAAAAAAAATGACCAGTAGTACCTGTAAGCTTAATTTTGGACAAGCGTGCCAAAATTCCTGGCAAATCATCCAGCCGTAGCTTCATTTCTTTCCATTGTCTGTCTTTGGATTCTGCTCTTACTGGGGTGACTGAATCTTCAGTTTCTGCTCCTGATTTCATTTCTCTCAACCCATTTCTGCCTGATGTCTCAGACAAAGGTTGAAGAACAGGTGAAACTGGTCTAATTTTGTGTATAATCTTTTTTTCTTGATCCAATCGCTGAAGCTCGCGAAAAGGAGATGTAACTGAATCTGACTGCGGTTTGGCTCGTTGGCTGAGGTCTTTGTTGTACTGTGTTACATACTAAATAGAATAAGAAATGTTAAGATTATATTTCTGTCCATTTCAGGTTATTAACAACATCAAGTACATTGCTATATTATTCTAATTGTTAGAAGAATTATTTCCTATGATGACATGACTGAGTTAGCCTGAATTTCAAACACTTATTCCACACGCAAAAGAAGTTTCTGAAGTTGGACAAGACGTTACAAAGGCAGCTTTTCATTACACAACTGCACCAGTAATGTTTACTTAAGCTTGACAAATTGCTTTTGCATAAAACTATTTCCTCTCTTGTAGTTTCAACAACAAACCCTATTTTATTCATATTCTAATCCACCAGAGAACATCATTTGATTTACAACTGAACAATTCACCTTTAAACAGAGGTACACACATGCTTATAACAACTCCAGTCTCCAAATATAAGCATTAAACGTTTTGTATCTTTAAGATATTAAAAAAAACCAAAACCAAAACCAAACAGAAAGGTGCCAGGAAAAACTATCTATGTCCTACAATATAAAATCATCTCCCACATTAGGCTATCAATATTTATCCCAAACTTTATGGTCATTTACTAGACTTAACAATCTTCAAGAGGAATTCAAATGAACATATATTGAAAGGAAAGTTATGAGACAGTTGTTCCCTCTGTTTCAGAGCTCTTAGAGAATAAAACACAAAATAAGAAAAAGAGCATTTAGCTTCTCCTATCTTTCTATTTTCTTTCATAAAATATTCTATATATTTCAAGCACAAGAGACAGGCATAAAAAGATTGGTTTTTAACTAATCATTTACACATTAATAATTATAATGAGGAAGAGGGATCTGAAACTTTACAACTCTGAATGAGTGATGTGAATACAGCTCAAATCAACAGGGGAAAAAAAACAATTTGAGAAGTGCTGGTGCTGCCCAGAAGTGTGGAATAAACCCCCATCTCTTACTTCATACAGGACTGAAGCTCAAAAATACCTACAGATGTACACGCTTCTTGTGGTCAAAGCAATCATTCACTGTAAGAGTTGTCTTATCCACACAACAAACAGGACACAACTCAGGGAAAAGCAAAATATGTCTTTTACTACCATCCTCTTTCATGTGATATGACTGTTCAAAGAAGAAGATACAATTTCAAGGGTTTGAATGATAATTACAGCTCTTTTAATACCTAAAACTAACAGCACACTATAGAAAGTAGTCCATTAAGTTAACGAGCTCAGGAGTCTTGATTTGAATTAATTGATTAACTCTTCAGTTGGAACACACTACCTCCACCAGTGAGTTCCACCTGTCACTTGTACAACTGCTGGTCAAGATTTGATTTGCTTATTGGCATTTTAACAAATAACAACTTTGAAGATAATTTCATTTTCTCAACGCGAGATGCGTGCTCCACTTCAAAGGCACAGAAAGTCCCCTGTCAGGTAGAGAACTCACTGTGACAGAAGGCACTGTCCTCACCACAGTGGGTTTCCTCCAACCTCAAATGTTTTAAATGCCAAGCACTTAACTCTGAAACAATGCTGAAAAGAAGCAGCTTGGAATTGCCTGAGCTTGGTAAATATGAAAATATTTACTGGATAAAAATTTTTTATCCAGTAAGCTCCATTTGGACTCATCACATGGGACAAAATGAATTAAAGAATGAGAAACATGGGGATAAATACACCCCCTGACTTACCATTCGTTTGAGGAAGTTAAAGTACTGAAATGTAATCAACCTGTCATTGGCTACGCGGCACAGATGCACAAACTGGCACGGTATCTGCCGTACTCCAGTGTTCTTCAGATGCCAGACAAATAATCCTATTGGAAGGAAAAATTAGAACATTAGATTCCGGTTCCTTCTCTGCCACTGCGTTTGCTTCTAATTGAGGCTGTGTGTATGGCCAGCTGTGGCACCGGACACCCCACAAACAGCAACCAGGGCTGCTCGGGTAGGGAGAAACATGTTTGCAGGCTTCACATGAAAAAACTGAAAGCGTGGGCTTGCCCTGATAGTTTGGGGGTTTTCTTCCAAATCTCCCAGCTCCAGAGATGCATTTTTAGTTTATTTTCCCACGACTACTTCTGAATGAATGCTAGAAATACAATTATCTTGGCAAAACGGCACAAGCAGCACTGAAAGGAAGCAGTTGACCTGGGGCAGCACCAAAGTCAAACGCACCAAGAGGACACCCCTGTGTGACACAACGCCTATACCGGTACATAAATAAACACACACAGATTTATACAAGCGCTGCGTGTCACTCTATAGAGCAGCGCCAGGGACCACTCACAGC
>NW_010309976.1:21158-31936 GCF_000700745.2 Antrostomus carolinensis | reverse complement strand
CCTCAACCTTCACTGCTTCAACCAGGCCCTTTGTATTAGTTTGAGTCGCTACAAACAGGCAATACACTTCAGGGTCCTCTTTTTTATCTTTTGCTCCTAGCTGAAATGCCACTGAGGATTTGCTGAGGGCTAGGTGGCAGGAATTGCAGAAACATAAGAAAAAAAGTGATACGAATGTAGAATTAGGCTAAAGAGTGTCTTATGCCTGGAAAAATACAGAGAAAAATCTTGAGACTCATTCTCCTATCAAAAAGTAACATGCCTGCAATCTTCACCCAGCACAAAATACATCAACCACAATGAAATTAAGCAGCTACTGTGCATCCCCAGAACTGCCCGATAAGGAGGAGCGCATTAAGTAGCATAGCACATCCAGTATCTGCCAGAATGACCTGTACTGGTCCCAACCTGAAGGGATTCACCATTCTCTGACAAAGAAAGAAATGCATCAGGAACTCCAGCCCACTCCAAAACCCGATTTTGTGAAGCCAGGTAACTAACATCACTAATCAGGAATACCCTGCAAACTGCTCAGCAAGAAGAGTACTTTGTATATGAGATTACTTTTTTCCCTGAACCTCGCTCACAGAAATAAGCTTACCTTATGAGAATGAGCTGAAGCAACTTTTAATCAAAGAGCCTGTGTGCCAACAGAATAATAGTGACACTTGCTGTCAGTCAGAGGTGTGGAAAGGTCAATAGATAAAGTGAGTCATGCAAACACCCTGCAAGTCAGCCACTTTGTCTGCCAAATGGTCTCAGCTTGTCAGCAAAGCCTGGGTACTCCTTGCCCTAAACACTTACACCAGCTAGACGGACAGTGGGGGAATAACAAAAACACTCCCACATTCCTCCATCTCCCTCAGGAATAACAGTATCTGCTTTGGGCTGGAATTGGCAGAAAGTACCTCTTCCACCTTCTTTCCCCCGCCCCACTTCAAGTCCTGCACTGGGATTATCTTTGTGGCATTCTTGCATTTCTCTCCCTGATGCAGACTGAATGTGTCTAACAGTCACTCAGCTGAGATGCCTGCTTGATTTGCAACATTAGATTCTAAATCACCCTTCACTAAGAGGCACATGACCCTGTTTCACACAGAACAGCAGACAGTAGATTTTTCCATAGTGAAGTATGCCTAAGCCATTTATCTACTCTGTTTATTTCACCTGTAGTTTTACTCCAGCATGTTTCCACACACCTGCTTCAGAACTGAAAGACATCTAGATGCAGCCACGCGACAATGCCTCAGTCAGTCCTACACAGGCTCAGCACTTTTTATCTCAGCACGGTCCCACACTGATGCACCATTGCAGCTTCCAGAGCCCCAAACACATCTTGCAGCACTTCTCCTGACATACCCATCATCAAAAATGATTCATTCATTTTTCACTTCACATGAGTTTGATTATTAGGATTAAGAAGACTACTGAAAGGTGCGTCTTAAGTCAATTACAGAGGATTTTAAAAATATGCAATTAGCCAGCTAATCCTTACCTTCCCTTTCAAACTCAGAAGAAAAGCTTAACTTCCATTCTTTAAATTGCCATTTGGAGGAGCACCTCTACCACAATACCAAATACTGGCTACGAAAGAGTCTAGGCAGACTCCATGTCCAAAGCAGGATGGCAGGAGCTTATACAAAAGGTTGTTACAAACACGACCCTACCACCTCTACTAGCTCTAAACCTACCCTTTTCTAAGTAGGTCCTTGGTGCCCACGGAGGGTCCTCCTCAGCATATGGATCACTGTACTCCACCACTGCTGCTTCCTCTTCCTCATAATCCTCTGGAGGTGGGGGTGGAGGTGGAGATTCATCAAACACTGGCTCATCCACAGGCGGTGGTGGGGGAGGAGTATCTGAAACTGAAAAGCAACAGTATAATAATGAAAATGTCTCTAGAACCATGGTAGCAGGTTAAAGTAACACTCTCTATCCTCATTAGTTGCACTGGGACCAATAGTTAGAACTTGTCGAAATACACTAGAGACAATAAAATTCAGAGAAGGAAGAATCAGGTTCCTCCAATAAAATTAGCTCCTTTTTTCCCCCTTCACAATTTCGGACAAACTTGCAGAGTCAGTAGAGAAGGCAGAACTCTGGCTGCATACAGACAAATCTTTCATCCACTCAAAACAAAAGTCCCATCCAGTAATAAATCATAGCACAAGGAAGCAGCAAACTTACTGTTTTCTTGAACTCTGGCCACAAATCCCATTAGCGGTAACTGTGGAGTTACCTGTAGGATGGAGGGGGGAGGAGGAGCAAGGGATGCTGCCACAGAAATTAAAAAGAGAGAGGCATTCAGTTAAAAACACAAAGCAGCAAACAGGAGACATCATCACCACTCAGATGGTGTAGCAGTCTGCCAAGAGGCTGAGATAAAAAAAGCTGACGTTCAAACAAAAATGGCTGAGGTGGTTTAAGCATATTCCTAATCCTTACTTCAAGGAGATTTCTCTGTTTTTACAATTTCCAGCACAGCTCTTTTTCGTAAGATTAAGAATCCACGCTGAAGTATTCTTCTGATCTGACTATGAGATTCTCTTAAGCTGAAGTCTATTACTACAGCACTATAGCACTTTATGAACAGATCTAACTAACAAATATATCAAGAGGATTCTCTCCCTGTAATCCTCCACCTTTCAGATCAAATTGATATTTATAAAGGTGACTTCTGTCACAGCATCCATGAATCCTTAGTAATGAAAGTGGATATAACTAGTTTTCTCCAAAGCACAGGCCAAAACCACCATCAAATGAGGCAGTTATTTTAGGTGAAACAGAATAAGACACCTTTGAGAACTGAGAGTACTTGGAAGACATGGGACTTCAGACTTCATTGGTAGAACAAAGCTCACTGTGCTGCTGTTGAACACCAGGGCCTATTCCACATGTGTTGCCTTATTTCCTTCCTACCTGATTTCACAGACCACTGCAATGAACTCTGAACAGCCCTTCTACTGGTACCAGAAGAGCTCTCTTTGTACAATACATGTGAATTCACATTTAGAGAAGATACTCTCAGCCAGTTGCAAATGTTACAACACCAGACTGTAAAGCCAGGAAAGAAAGTTTCAGTTATCTAGGGAAGCTAAAAATATAGTTAACTAGTTTTATCTAGTTTTAGTATCACTTTGCAAGAGTAATGCAGCAATATTCTGTAAGCAAGTTACAAGATTTTTTTCAGAAAGCACGCCTCAGGAGAAGCACAACTAAATAACTTTCTTGTTAGTAGTGACATACAAAAATATTTAGTCATGTCCAAAAGAATGGGGGAAAAAGGTCTACACTTCATGTACTAGTAAATTTCTTTAGCTTACAGAACAGAACTAAATAAATTTCATATTAATTCCAGAGCTGGTAAGAAAACTGCCAGGCATGATGTAGGGTTTTTCAAAATTAATTCACATCATCATAGCAAATTAAAAGAACTCCAGGGTGATTAAAATTCAGGTCTCAAAATTTCTTCTGTTTGCTTACTTCAGTAACTATTATCTGAAGTGCTTTGAATTTCTTCTGTCACTAACATTCACATTCCTTTCACAGCCCTATATCCCAAACAAAAACACAACTAATAGAGCAACCATCCTTTTTGTTGCAAAAATATCCTTGTACCTCCATACAAAGCAAGCTCCATTATCTAACCATTTAATTTATATTTCTTGGGAAAAACTGAAATACTTTGCTAATGACAGCTTCTTTTATTTGAATGACCTCTGAGAGCATTTATTCCTTCAAGTCTAACAACAGTAGCTGAAAAAAGATTTAGTCTTGCATTTTTTTCAAAGCAGGAAAAGGGAACTTGAATTTGAAATCCTACTGAAATGCAGTAATATTAATGAATTCAGCATTCTTGTGCAACTATGAAGTCCCTGCCTTTTTAATTATACATGCTACAAAAATAATTCCGTTTCAAAATGTTTCCTCTATTCAATGCAATATGGATTCACACAATTCATAGCTCTCATACAAGACTAGCTTCAGTTTCCTAGGCTCCTTCAGGGTACTTTGTTCATGCACTGTATGTATTTCTTTTAAAGAAATAACAAGGCTTTCCACGTAGAAAAGTAAATCACTCTAGACAAGCACTCCAAGCAAATACAAAAAAATCCCTTAGTTTAGTTTGGGTTGTGTAGTTTAATCAAAATGGTAATGCTAACACTAGCTGACATAATTCCTTGTTTATCTTAACCACTGGGTTTGTGCTTCAGTCTATGCACAGTGCAGGGACTATCATATTATATTGTCCCTATATGATATATAAGGACTCTAAGCTAGTTTTGACCTTTATGAATCAATAATATTTTATTAATAATGACTGTGTTTATAAAGTGCATCAGAAAAACTTTACTGTACCTCTGCTGTCTCAAAAGATGAGAAAAACACCAGCTTAAACATTCCCTCACTTGCATATAGACCAGGTAGATTAAGAGTTCACCTACACAGTTCTAAATTAATTGAGAAATGTTCAAGAGCATTTTCCACTAGATTGCATCAGCCTGGTAAGAATTCAGCTATACAAACAGTGTGTAGTGCAGGCCACCGTCTCAATACTTGCCCAGTTACTCCCACGGGGTTTTTAGGCCATGCCGAGCTCTATACTGCTTTGATGCTGGTATCTAAGGGTGCAAAATTAAAACTGCCAGGTAGCATGGCTGGCATGAGTGGCTTTAGGACAGACACATGCTGAGATCATTTAGGGTCTGCATTTCTTAATATTCTCTTTTCAGTTGTTAAAAATGTCTCACCATGAAGTAAAGAATTTATATTATCTTAGGAGTGCCATTCAAAAGAACAAGGCAAGTATTTTCCATCCTCCTGTGAAGTGCATAAACAAAAATTACTATGCCAACATACTCAAAAATGGAAGTGAAAAAAACAGTACTGCTTTATAGCCAAACAGCCTGCAAAGAAGAACAAGCCATAGCCGGCACACTCCTCTGACTGCTGTAAGGTCTCTTTTTCACCTCTTGAGTTTGCTTTTATCCTTCTCTTTGGTAACACTGAGAAGCAGTTGTGGCCCCTGTCATGTCACTACTAACCCTGCTCCTTACAGATGCAAGAGTCCCTCTATTCTTAGGGTCTTCATCGATTATGCATGCTTGAGCATCCTCTCCTTTCAAAGTACAGGCCAAAAAATCTTGCTTTAGTATAACTGCAAAGCTAATGAATTCTGTATTTTGCTAGGTATATTTTTAAAAGTCTCTTTCTACAACTGCTTATTTATGTTGTATCAAGTATTCCAATATAATTGAAGTATTTTGTTTGTGATTTACACTCAAGTGATTAATCACTATAATCATTATCTTCTTTTTGGGTACACAGACTGAATTGCGGTTACGTAACTCATCTGAAGTCTATTTGGCATCTCCTAGGATTACCTATTAACAACACAATGGTACCTTGCAGAGAATTATCCCTTCTCTAAAGCAGAAATGCACAGCAGTTGTCAGAAACTGTCTGGATATACTGAAAATCCTCTTTACTGCAAAGGTAATTCTGAAAGGTTTCTTTTATTGCTACTACCCTTTCCTTCTTGCCTATTCCCCTTCAGCCTTCAACATACACATAACGCTCTTAAAAAATACCACATACTTCAGGCAACTAGGCTGCAATTTAGTCATATAACTTCCTCCAACCCCTGTCCCCAGCAGGACCATCCATTTCCTTCTCAAGTTAAGCACACACATCTCTCTGCAGGGTAGCTCACAAGCAGTACTATTTGAACCTGATCAAATTCCTTAAATGCAGATTGCAGCATCTGACCTAATTCCAAGTTCAGTGCTCAATTAAAAAAACCCAACCAAACAAGCAAAACAAAACGCCACCAAAACGCACCACCACAACAAAACACAAATGCAGTGTAGTGCTCGCAAGTCAACATTTCATCTTGCTGGTAATAGGGCGTTTCTTAACAAGGAACTTTCAGTATGTCCCCTGCACCTTTCTGTAGCTTTGTCAAAAAAGAATGTCTCCCTTATTTTGTTATCAAAACCTTCAATGTTGCATGAGAAGCACAGGGAAAAGGACTCCTTAGATAAAAAGCTACTGTGATCTGCCTGACACACAGAACATGGCACTCCTTATTAGTATCTCATCCTGTTTTTTAAGACAGGTCATCCATTAAAATAACATCATCTGTGGACTCAGCAGATGACATAGCTCCCTTGTATCCCATGCCAAACACCACTGATGTCTCTAAGGTGTCTAATACTTACCCTTGTACAACAAGGGCAATTTTTTCAACTGTCCATTAATCAGAAGGAAAAAGCGTACAAGATAAAGACTGATTAATGAAGAATCAGTGTTCTGGTGCAAAATCAAATACCCATCGCACACCAAAGCAGATACATGACATATGGTGTAGCAAAGGACTAAAGCTTGTCTAATAGGGATTGTGAGATCAATAGGAATTCATTTGGCGACAAAGCCAGTATCGTTTTAAGCGGCTTGCCATAATGGAAGCTGAACACTCTGTACTTGGACTGCAGCTTTGGCATGGCTACCAGCAACATACCGTAAGTTACCTGAGACTAACTGCAGTGGAGACAGAACATAAGATTTCAGAGACCAGAAGGCCACTCCATTCACCACTGTGTTGAATTCAACAGAGCAGAAAAACTTTCTTACCTGGGTTCTGGTTATAAAATGGTCCTCCATTCATCTGGTTCTGAAGGCTTGTCTGTGATGTGATCGAAGGAGGACGCCGATATGGCAAAGATCCCCCTATTGTCGGGGGGGTGTGTCGAGATGCAGGCCTGTTCATGCTGTAGAACTGAACTGGGTGACCTAGGTTAGAAAGAGAAATGTATTAGCAAAGAGAAGGATGATGCCTGCCTTTTTTATATCTGCATTCAAGATTCAAATGCTTGGAAAGGTTTTTGGGTTTTTTAAAGATGGTCTGCAAACCAGGAGCAGTCAGATAGTTCAGCTGCTAGACTGGCAGGACACTGGATGTCTCAATAGCAACACAAAAAATAACTCTCCCAACTGCCTGCACTCAGGGCTTCTCACAAAAGCCAGTATGACAATACAAAGGTGTCCAAGTTACAAAGCTTCAAAATAAAAGAAAATAATTCGCAGTTAGCCATTTTATATAAGCTATTATAATGACTTCTTGTAAATTTAGTTATTTATAAACCTGTAAAAAAATAGCACTTCATACATCAGCAACCAAGCAACACACATGCACAACTAACTGTACGCCATTATCAAGATTCAAAGCTGTTGCCTTCTACAACTGAAAAACACAATACTATCTTAGCACTGTTCAGAAAACACGCAGAGAATCATCTAGGGGGAAGAGAATGTTAGCAACTGCTTGAAGGATGGCATAAATGACATCATACTTAAAGACCCTCTTTTCAGGGAGCTGTCAATTGAAACAACGCCTTAAAAACTTGCTCTCCATTTTAATAACTTCCTGTATCAAAATAATTGATCCTGAATCTAAGCAAGCAAAAAATGAAGTAAGATCATAAAGCTATCTTTTGTGCTCACAAAGTTCTTTGACTTACATACTGTATATAACAATAAACTGGATTTTTTATACCCATACGGGTTATTACTCTCCCTAACTATTCTGCCTCCATCGTTTGTGCTAGAGGTAAATTTCAGAGTTTGCAAGAAAACAAGAGGAGAAGGGATGGTCACTGTAGTTGAGGAGGTATGCATGCAGGGAAGTAAATAGGGAAACAGAACAAATGAATGTGCAGTTTTTTTAAAACCTGCATTTTTCTCCACTGTTTTGATTACTTTGCAAAACTTCACACTAGGTCAGTAAATAAAATGCAAGTTGTTTGCTGTGTTACTTGCTTCTAAGAGCAAAAGCATGAACCAGAGATTCGTATTCCTCATGCATTGTACAGGTATGTACATCCCAAAAAAATGCACTTTTCAGAGATGAGGAAGAAGAACAGTTAAGAAGCAATTCACCTAGTTTTTTCACATTTTTCCTAGTGCATCTTTCCAATGTGTCTGTCTCCCTGGTACTTAAGGCACTGGCAGAAATTGGTGGTGATTGGAGAGAAGGGAGGAGAGAAGAAACAGGGATAAGAGATCCTTAAGGGCCAAAAACCACAACCTTATAAATGGTAAACTATCCAGTCTCTTCAAATCCTTTCTTTCACAGAGGCCGTGCAAGCAACCTCACTAACAGCACAGGGAAACAAAAGATCTTAAAACGAGTAAGTAACCTGAAATTTCTCTTAAGGAATTGTGATGTGAATTTATAGCCTTTAAAATATTAATCTCTGCTTGATTTTGACTTGTCAAAAATACAGAAGCAATATGACTTAAGAACTGGGATACTGACAGTGCATCGAAAATGGAAAACTGACTGAGGCTCCATATGACAGAGCTCATCTGCTAAACATGGAAGTAGTTTAGACCAGGATCATCTTCTGATACCAAAATTCATCACAGTTCAGAAGCTTCTAGTCAAGCATGGATTCGAGTACAAGTATTTTCTAATTTTGTATGAACCATGATACCTTAAACTAAATACGATTTCAAGAATGCTTCTGGCACCTGGTGAAATACTTGTAAGAGACCAATGCTAGAAACACACAAACCAATTCACACCTTTGTGATGAGCCTCCATTATAATGAAAAGTAACAAAGCACATAGGTAGCTATGTATTAATTTGGTTGCTAAAGGAAATCTTTACAATGCAGGTGTAACTCCTCATCAAAAGCTGACACAGAACAGTGTTATGGTTAGTAAGCACTATATCCTGCAACTTCAGCATAGGAGAAAACCATAGAATTGTAGAATGGTTTGGGTTGGAAGGGACCTTTAGAGGTCATCGAGTCCGACACCCCTGCAGTGAGCAGGGACATCTTCAAATAGATCAGGTGGCTACAAGCCCCATCCAACCTGACTCAGTGTCTCACGACCCTCGCAGTCAAGAATTTCTTCCTAATATCTCATCTAAATCCACCCTCTTCCAGTTTAAAACCATTACTCCTCATCCTTTCACTAAACTCATAAAATCATAGAATGGTTTGGGTTGGAAGGGACCTTTAAAGACCATCTAGTCTAACCCCCCTGCAGTGAGCAGGGACATCTTCAACTAGATCAGGTTGCTCAGAGCGCCGTCCAACCTGACTCTGAGTGTTTCCAGGGATGGGCCATCTACCCACTCTCTGGGCAACCTGTTCCAGTGTTTCACCACGCTCATCCTAAAATATGTCTTCCTTAAATCTAGTCTGAAGTTGTGACAATCTGTTTGGATACAAGCAGATAGAGAACACAGCAGGACACTGTTGGTCATCATGGCAGAAGCAGCCTCAGCACAGAAGGTGGGTTTCAGTTTCCCTGATAAATCTGGTTCATTAGTATTGACTAATTCAATCAGTGTCTCTAAAGCTGTTACACACACATAATTACAGCATACAAAATGTAGTAAGGTATTACATTCTACAGAGAAACTGAATGGTATTAACATCTCAAAATAACACAGTTTAACAATAAGAAAAATTTAAATGTAGCAGATTACCTCAAACATGCTTGTCTATGGTTTGTGAAACAAATTTCCCATAAGGTTTAACCTTCCTATACCACACATACTGGTACAGGCATCAAGAATTCATAAAAGAAAAGTATCTCTGATTGTCTCCCACAGTTAAATCTGGAGCAGAGCCTGATATACTTTTCTGCAAGAACACTGAGAAAAAAAAAATACTGGGTATCTGTTACTCTCTACATGTTTATACGGTGCCTATCATTTCCATTTCAATACATGTAAAATTCTGGCAACAATACACAAAAAAATAGACATTTTACATTAATCTTGTTCATAGAGCTCCTGTGTCAGGACTAATGGGTATTTTTGATGTCTTAGAGCCACAACATTTATTCACACCAAATTTGCTCTAAACCATTAAAAACACAAACCCAACTTCTGATAGACACAATGAAATAAAGTATTCCCAATGACAAGATTTATCATGCTTTTTACAGCTACAGAAAAAAAATGCCCACAGTTGTCACAGCTGACCATTTTAAAAGGATAAGACATAGTTATGTGTGACTGCTCAGTTATGATCAGGCTATTTAAGAACTTACCCTTGCTGCTTTCTCTTCTAGGATATGGTATAAATAAAATCACAAGAGCCATATTCAATTGTGCTATCAAAATCCTATAATCAAATGAAGGTTATAGAAATCTCCATTGCCTCCTGCAACTTCACCCATGACAAATAATTACATTTGAATCGGACACGAGTCTTTCTTACTTTGAGGCAAGAACTGGTAGTGACCCTTACAATTTAGTTTGCTTAATTTGTTTCCTTTTATAAACAAGTTTCAGTTGCTTCTGAGCTTTTGGAATTTTATCCATTTGGTGGAAAAACAAACAGATTGGCTCTTAGCTACCTCTGAGTGTCCTGGTTTTGCTAGGGTAGAGTTAATTTTCCTTTTAGTAATTAGAATAGCAGTATTTTACTTTCAGTGTTTCAGTTCAGACTTATCATGAGAAGAATGTTGATAAAATACCAATGTTTTTAGTTACTGCAGCTCAAGGCCACAGTTTGTCTGTTTCACAGCTGCACTAGGACTGGGAGGGGGAAGCGCAGTGACGAGCAAAACCCAAAACTGGCATCTGGTTGTGCCAATGAAATATTCCATATCATATCACGTCATGCCAGTATATTAACCAGGGTTGACCGGAAGACAGGGCACTTCTCTCGGGGATCGCTCGGGCTCACTCTTCCGGGGTTTCGGTTCGGGACCGTCTCGGCTGCGGGATCGTTAGCTGGCACAGGCCGGGCAT
>NW_010309976.1:0-21004 GCF_000700745.2 Antrostomus carolinensis | reverse complement strand
GGGGGGAGGGTGATAGAGCAGGCTGTGTTTGGCTGCACGCTGCAAGCAAAAGGGTGAATCCACCCAAACCACCACACTGAGACACTGTTTTTCCCAGGGAAATCCTGCTGCATGTGAGAACACCTGAGGCATTTCAGCTGGACACCTCTGTCTGATTTCATAAGCACTAAAAAAAGCAAGTTGTAATGTTCACCATAAGTATCACGTATTAAACCAAAATGCTTTAGCGCTATTCTGCATAATAAAAACTTGTATTTTGTCTGACACAGAACACAAAAAAATTGCCTTTTTTCTAAGTTCATTGAAAGGAGACTTGTCATTTGAAAGTACTGAAGAGACAAGTCATATAAATTATACTTCATTAGATGCACTTTTTTTTAATTGCATTACTGAAAGAGAATAATCAGACCCAGAACCATCAGTGCTGGTTCCCCCCCAAACATAATTATTCTATAAGATTCTCAGTATCCAAACCACAACAAATTGATAATGTAATAAATAGTTATATAAATGCAAAAATAATTGGGTTCTAAAATTGAACGTTTGTAAAACTAGCACACCTTGAATTGTCTACTATAACCATTACTTTATAGCTCGGTATTAGCATATATTTTCTAGTTATAGTTTAAAAAAATCACTCTGAAGTAACTTTGAAAAGCGTTGGATCGTGATCACATCTGGGTGCATCTGCCCACCAGCTGGAGCAGAAACTCACCTGTAGAGGGTGTGGAGGAAACAGCAGGGGGAGTTGGAGAGGTGAAGCCATCAGCAAGGGGCTGAGCTCCTGCAGCAGCAGCAGCAGCATCTGGGGCAGCGGAGGAAGGGGCAGGAGCAGGAGGAGTGGGGGCAGGAGCAGAGGTAGCAGGAAGGGGAGAGGTGCCAGCTGAGCCAGCAGGGGCTACGTGAAGAGAGGAGGAAGAGGTGGAGTTAATAAGGAGATATGTTAGCAAGGATTAGAGAAAGCCTTTGGCTATTCAGTGTTAGCTACTTATTAGATGCACAGTATTTCAGAATGCATGAGGAGATGACAGAAAAATGGAGCTGTTAAAGAAGGGCTCATTCCTACAGAGATGGTGAATGAGAGTCAAGCAAATCCACTACTTCCTTCCATGTCTGAAGGGAACAACTCAGAACTTTTCACTGAAAGCCATATTATTTGTGAAAGATGTCTTTACACCTTGTCATTTGTGCTTCAAATCTGTAGCATGGCTGCCTTTAGCTTTTGTATGAATTAGAAAATATACAGAAGAGGAAAGCCAAAAATTTCCAGTTCTTTGGTTCAGAAGCATCGTGTATTTCGTATCACACTGCAAGCCAACTATACACTCCTCTTAAAGGGCTGAGCAAAAGAAAAAGGAGGACTAATATTACTTCCTACTTCTGGAAAGACTGGGGCAATTACATTGAACAAGTGTCTTTTTATGACAACTCGAGTTGTCATAATGTACTAAAGATTCACTCTGTGCCTGCCCCTCATTTAATCTAATTTTATAAAAGCATACTTCTATGTATCTGCATGAACAGCCAATGAAAATGCATTTATTTGCTTAAAAGGACAAGGGAGAAGTTTCCCTGAGCCCACTGAAAAACATGTTCTGTCCTACCTAGTCACATGCAGGCAGACAGGCAAAAAATTCTGATAAATTAATATATAAAAGAAGCATTGGAGCACATCAGACACTCCCAGAAAAGATACTACTTGATTCAAACTCACACTATCAATAGCAAGCAATTTTCAAGGCTTGTGTGTTTCTGGATAATGAACTTTGAGACTTCTCTTGGGGTTTACTCAGCACTGTGTTTAGGAGACTTGCAAATGCCAAAGGTTAATACTGAGTCAGAAGAAGGAACAGCAAGTTTCCATTTACCTGGATAGACATTGGGAGGAGATGGCGTGGGAACAGCAATAGGAACACCCACACTTCCACTTCCACTGTTCTCTCGACTGCTGCTCCGACTACTTGGGTGGCTTCCTCCACTACTCCCACTGCTGCTGTAAGAAACCGAAATAACCCAGGGTATGAATATGCTGAAACATAAGTTCCCTCATATAGCACCTTACTAAGTCAGACAAGTAACAGGGAACAAGAGAAGAGAAACATGGATGATATAAACCCATTGTGGGAATATAACGGAAGATTGGTGAGGAGGACTCTAAACACACTCAAGTGACTTGCACCTAGGGTGTCAAAAACCACATATATCAAGGCCACTAATTGTTGTGCTTGACAAGTAGAGCATCTGCATTCAGATAACACAGGCTTGTGATAGACTCAAGGGCACCATATCAAACATGCTTGAGATTCCTGCCCTGCTGTGAGAAAGATCAAAGCACAGAGGAAAACTACAGCCTGTGAAAAGAAATCCTTACCCTGATATACACAGGCAAAAGCAGCAGGTTAGGAATCTCTCACTCTAGCAAGGACCAAGCTCTTGTGGTCCCACTTACGTGCCTCTGCCCCAGGTGCTGCTTCAGAGATCCCTCGGTTCACAAAGGAACAAGAATAAATCTGCTTTTTGCATTTTATCCATGGTTTTGTGGTTGTTCCTGCATCCTGTCTGTGTTGGCTCACAAACCTTCATATAAAGCTCAGTTTTCCTAAAACTCTTCACTTTGACTACAACACAACAGGTTTTTCAGTTAGTCTTAGTGAACTTGCCTCAAAATGAAACACTCCCAGAACTTTGTTCCAAAGCACGTCATTCGGATATCATTAAATCCCTACTGAGCAAATACAGACCTTTCTCTTATAACCTGTAAAACACGTAGACTGCTTAGACTCTGATTTATATGCTTTTACATGAGACTACTGAAATCTGGAACTTGTGAGATAGTAAAGTAAAAGTCAGGTGTTCCTGTATTTTAAATCCAACTGTTTTAGCCATCCTCAAGTACTTATGATGTTTAAAAAGGAAAGATTTCAAGGGAAGTAATTAAGCCTATCACACCACGAAATAGTATCCTAGAGAAAAGGCTAGCCCTCTGCAGAGCCTTTGGTAATAAAGTTCCGCTTTACTCTGTGTTTGAAGTTATCAGTATCCTCAAAATACAATGCCCTTTTTCAGCGACTCCATCTATAAACATCAAAGACTGTTCAAACAAAAACGTGAACTATAAGCATACTATACAGTTCTTCAACATGTAGAAGTCAAGTTGCATACAGTCTTTTCCCAGTTGTGTAAGCATTTCATACAATAATATCATGATCTACCTACTTGGAAGACATCACAATTTTACTAATTCTTTAAGGATTGTAACTAAGTGATAGCACTAAAATTAAGATGACTAGGGGACAATCTTAACATGATTCACCATTCTGTTTTTATTAGAGTGCATTCTCGTCATGCCAAATGACATTCCCAGTCCATATCATGAATTAGCAAGCACCACTGTAGAGGTGCAGATGGATTGGTATTTATTATAGCATTTTTTGTCTCTATGCTTACATAATACTAACCACATTTTGTACAGGACTACACTCAATACCTGTATGTGCGATTCCTCTGATTCACAGAAGCTGTTCTAACAGGGCTCTGTTGTGAGGGAGCCATATTGCGTGTTGGGCTAGGCACGTAGTCATTTGGTACCACTGGAGGACGTACTGGCTCCAACGTACGATAGGGAGAGTGACGCCTACACAAGGACAAACATATTTCAGAAACATATTAAGATAATACAGACAAAACCAAAGATTTTTCATTATTTAAGATACAGCGACATACTAATCACTAACAGGAACTAAAAAAAAGACATTTTTCTGTAAGTTTGCTACTTCATAGGATAAGAAAAAAAAAAATAAGGATGTTCTTTGTGAAACTTTGTGATGAAACTTCAGTTTCCAGATGCTTTTCCTATTCCTTTTCTGTGTTGCATATCATATTCTTGTTTTAAAAGTAATCCATATTTTGTTTTAAAATAAAGCACCATGGTCTGTATGTATATACATAATCACATCATCCCATTTATAACACATTTTCCTAAGGTCAAAGTAAAGTTCATAGGCTTAATAGGAAAGTACTTTTATCACACATAGCACAAATAATTAATGAACAGTGCCACATACTAATTTTCCAGTTGTTTAGCACCACCTGTCAAAGCCACCCAGTTAATGATTTTCTACTCTAAAGCATGTAGTTTTAAGTGTTCTGCAATGATAAAGAGGTTCCTGTTGGGAAAGACTAATGATGCCCACTGTCTTCTGGCATAAAAGTGTTAACTGATATATAAGACATGATCAGTATAAGAGGATGTGACACAACACCTCTTGACCTTTGTGAATAGTTAAAACAAAACGCCAAAAACCCTACACTATAGAAAAATAAAATCTTCCCTTTTTTTCCCCTCTGGTCACTGAAGCCATTTACACATTCGGTAACTGCACTCACCCAATAGTTCCTTTTCCCGACATTGGTGGACTTGGTGGCTTCTGGGTGGGTGGTGTTGTACGAGGCAGCCCACCCATCTTCATATTCTGTGTGCTGACCTGCATGAAAGAACGGGGAGAAAAATGGCCTTCACTAAGCTCAGCTTCTAGGGAGACAGAAACTGAGATGCCTTTAGCAATTAACTCTAAGTAGGGGAAGGTTTAAAAGAACAAAAAAATTGAGAGGCCATGCATCTTATATGCAATTTCAACTCTGCTAGAATTCAAGGAGTTGTGCTCAAAGGACTCTTTATTACATAGGTTTTTTTTAAATTGTATATACAAAAAGTGAATTTGCCTTTAGGCTATGACATAAACATTAAATCACTGACAATACAGACACTGTATCTAACTTGGTTAAACCTCCCAGTCATCTTTTGCAATAAAGGTGCTTATTTCAGGTTGCAAAAATATTTTTGAAAAAATACTACGGTTCATCTAATAGGCCACAATTTAATATAATTCATGCAAATATGGAGAAGTCAAAGTAATTTCCAAATATGATCCGCTAATGTCTCAAATGTTTTCACAGTATGATATCAATTTTTTTAAAAGATATTTATTGTAAATGTTATTTATGTATAGGTAAACATAGAAAGCTATATGAGGAAAAAATATGAAGACGTACTTTTTTCACCCACCAAATCTGTACCAATTTAATCTCTAAGAACTGATAAATAAATGGACAGGGAGAAAAATTTAGCTGTGATGTAATTGTGGTTGTCCTCTCCACCTCTTTCAGGTTAAAATATCAATGAAGTAACTTTTATATAAAAGAATTTAACTTCTTTTAAAAAAAACTCATCTGTATTCCTGACCGATTCATCAATCTAGGAATCATAAACAATTGTTACCAATGTAGGCCTTTTGCTTATCTGTATACTGCCAGCCAAGCATAACTCTCTCAAGCCTTACAGGAACCAGTACATGGTCTTCTTACAAGTCTCTGTTAAACAGCCTTGATTTAGTAACGCTCAAACTATTGCTTAGGCAGAGAGATATTCAACAAAGCTAAATAATTATGCTTACATTCCTTTTTCTGTTGTTCCTGTCACGCTATATTTTACAGTGTTTCTTATTTCCAAAACGTAAGTCTTGCCTTTGCCCCCACGTCCCTTATAAAAAAAGGCACAGCAATGGAGGCATTGAGAGTATTTGCAAACATCATTAAAGGCAAATTACTTCTTTAAATTTTTACTATAACAACTTGCTTAAAACCCTGGCAATGTTTAGATTTGTGCATTGATAAATACTGAGAACCATGTAAAGAGTAGTATATTCTGTATTGTAATCCAGATTACAATAAAACTTGATTCCCTAGCTCTAAATAATCCCAGTGCTATCATATTTTCAATCTGCTGGGAGGAAAAGAAAACAAAGTGTTGGAAGGGAGGTTTTTTTGTCAGATTCAAAACCAGATGTTTGGATTTAGTTGTAAAAGAGTACTCTGTAATATCGATTTAAGATAAAATTATTTTGCACAGCATTATGAAGTCCTTTAAGCCAACTCTAAGCAACAAGAAATCTAAAGTTAATTCAAGTAAGGAATGAGGTAAGCACTGAACTACAACTACTTGAAGGGAAGAGGGAAAGTGTAAAATGAAGTATATTTTATTCTATACACGGAACATTAAGAAATAGCACAAAATCTGATGGGTTTTTTTAAGTTGCAGCACCCCCTGTATTTCCTCTTTCATTGAAGACACCTGTTTCACCCACCTACCTATTTGAGTTGTCAAAAAAACCACAAACAAGCAAAAACCATCCACCCTAACCTAACACTCGCTGCACTGTCACTTGCTGTATTTCAGACAGCCCATTAAGCATAGTGGAACAGGGGCTCTGGATGTCTTTAGATGACAACAAACTTATACCAATCTGTGTGCCCCTGAATAGTCCATTTAGGTGTTTTAAGTAGCTACACTATTGTTTCTTGATGATGTAACCACTAGCTATTGCTTTACAGTTAACATAAAATTCCAAATATTTAACCATAAAGAATCTTATTATTTGTATACAATTATTGCAGGAACAAAAATAAAGTTTTAGGCTTCCATTGCATTAGATCTACTGAAAAGAAAGGACAGTAGAGTAGAGGATGTAGTGACATCACACAGTATGCAATAAGAAGTGGAAGTAATATTTGCCTGATGAATGGTGAACTCCAGTGATTGCTACTTACATTTCATTAACAGTGTGAATAAACACATCCTTGACATAGAATGGGAAGAAAGCTTTAGAAAATGTGGCCAAATAAAAAGTGATCCTTTTTTAGCCAAGAAATTTTAGCCACAAAGAAGCCATCTTAAGAAAGACTAAACTGAAAGATGGGGAAATGCACTGACAGTAAGCTTCATTTCAGGATCTTTGAAATGACTTTTCAACACTGAAATCGAAAAGTTGAAAGAGCAAGTAATTAAAGATTACAGGGCTGTCTTCAAATCTGACAGAATTGATGGCTTTCAGATTATCTACTGTAAGTTAAACAACCCTAAATGAGTAACTGCCCCTTTGACTTATGGTGAATTATTTGGCTATGGCTTTAAGACATGATATTGGACTGACAAGAGCCCTTAGACTATGATCATTTTAAGTTTATTTTTTTTTAATCATTAAGACTTATTTGTCCAATTTCTATCTTTGGCAAGTTGTTTTTCCATAGATCCCAGTGATTAAATCACCCTCTTATGGTCCTACATATGACTTAAGTTTCCTTCATAGTTACATTTTTAGAAGCATTTAACAGGTTGAGCTTCTTTAGCACTCCACTGTATAAGAAAACTGTAGTAAAATAAACTGGTTAAAACTGAGAAATACTGCAGTTCATTAAATTCAATTCTTGCAAATGTTTTCATGAGCAAAAAAGTTCACCGAACAAAAAGTACAGAAATATATAGTTGTTCAGATACAAGAGATGGTCATCAGATGTGCAAAAACTATTTGCACCAATGCACTGTGTATTTACGTGGCTGTGAGGCACTTACCTGCAACAAAGATTTCAATGCATATTTTTACTCTTCTGAAGAACATGTCATTGTCAGTTCAATTACCAAAACAAAGTGGGGACTTTTTTTTTCCCCACAAAAATTTGGAATACCAGATATTCCATTCAATCAAACCTCAGGAGGAGGTACTTTCTAAAGACAAAGTTGGATTCAGACCAGAAATTTTTAAGTGGTATGTTATGGTCAAACTGGATTTTCTGTAACTTTCAGGATGTCAAGAGAATCATCTTTTGCCCAAAACCTATTAAGAAAGTGTCTCATCAGAGATGTTCCATGGATTATATTCAGGAACTTCAAGTAGCTACTCAGCCTTCTTCAGCAACTTTATACCTGACTCCAGCAAAAACAACCTAAGGCTGAATGAAAACTACCTTTGCCATGCCTTGCTTCGTCTTGTTAACGCTACACAGAGGATGAACAGATTTTTGGCCCATCATCTGCTACATCAAAGTAAATTCCTTTTCAGGCTGTGCTCAGCCACTTGAATACTTACTCTGCATGTCTAATTAAACCATATGTTTGTCAGTTCATTAACCAGTTGATATGGAACTGAAATGTCTGAATTTCAACCCTGTCTTGGCAAATAAACACAAACAGAAGCTTCTGCAAGTGAGTTTACTTGTTTTTACCACATCCGCCTACACAAAGTAATTGAAGAACCAAGTCTGGTAAATACAAAAAGGCTTAAACAATATCATTTTCAACTGATTTCCTAACAGGAGATACTACAGATATTCCTTGTTGTTGGAATTTTCTTCAAAATCTGTTTAATATTTAAATTCAAGCAACCCAGAGACAAGCACAGTCAGCCTTGCTACAGTCAGTCAGTTTAATATTGTGACTTGTGACTGTTAGCTAAGAGTAAGGTTTCTTTGCAGCCATGAAAAATAAACGCAGTCTAAACACTTCATATCCAATCTCTCCTAAGTGAAGTAAAATTATTATTCACACAGAACTAGGGTTAGTAGCCGCCTTTTAGTTTTCTTCTTTTAAGCTGATGTACAGTGACTACAGTGAGACTTAAAGAATAACTTTATGTCCACTGAGAGGTGCTGCACTGCCTTTTTTTTTTTCAGAGGTGGGGGGAAGGGGGGCAATGAGAAGTTGATTGACATACTGTGATTTCCCAAATAAAATTTCTGATCTAGTAAAAACAAAGAAATATTTTAACTGGTGTTATAACAAAAAGATGTTATTTTCATTCAAGCCTATAAATAGAAAAAAATTTTCTCTGAAAAGCTGAAGAGACTCATTACCACTGCAGATGATGCACAGATATGGCAGTTTACACATATTCTACAATTATATATATATATTTTTTTATCATTACTTGTTTATATCTGCAACTGCAGAGAGCAATAAAGAAAACCAACTTTGCAAATTGTTTTTTTAAGATCACTGAGAAAACCATCGTCCAATATGAACTGCACCCAGAATAAGGCATATTCAGCATTAGAAGTACCCATTTTGCACAGACAGACAGACAGACAAAGAGCCAAGGAGGAGATTTATTTTGCAGTTCTCAAATAAAACGCATTTAAACACTATGTGACTTGAACCTCACACACTCATGTAAAAATACATTTCAAATGACATGCAAGAAATCTCTCATTTATTAAACATATTCCATTGTGATCAGATGTGTGACATACACTTAAATACCTTACTAAAAGTACCACCTGGTCAATTCCATAGGGACATCATTGGGATATCTACAGTAACACCTAGTTTTACATGCAATCTTTTCAGGAATGTGCAGGATTTTATTTTAGCTTTTTCCAGTCATGGAAAATACTTAGACATGAAAAATATTTCCCATCAACTTGGAACTTCATTTAATTAATATACTCACACCACATACTAGTATTCTATGTTCTAAAACACAGCTCCCTCTCTAAAATTGTGGTGGCTGCTACTAGAAAACTTTAATTCCCATTCTTCCTCAAACCAGCTGCACTTCAGGAGGATGATGCTATCACAATACTCAATAAAGGCTATAAGCTATCTATTAATTAATGTGCTATGAACCCCAACATAGTACCATGTAAGTTCATTTAACTGCTTTTCTAATTGATTTGATACTTTTTATTGCTACTTCTGCAGCCACTAAGGCTACTAACAATTAAACCTCTTCAAGATCCTTGAGAATTTGACATCAGTATGAGTTCTTTGATGCCCTATTAATTTAATATTCAAGTAAATAAATCACTTGTTGTTTAAGAGTTATTAAACGTTTTACACAACTACCAAATTTATGAAAATTTCCGTATCTGAATGCCTCTCAGCTTTTAATAGTGCTAGCAGTTTCTGAAAAACTTGAGGATACTGCAACTTTAAAAAAACAATATACAGATTTTAATGTTACACACCTTTGAAGCCCATTATCTGAGCAATCTCACACTGAAACATTAATCCCAATCAAATCATAACTTACACCGTGTATAGGATAAAAAGAATATTACACGGGGGGAGGCTTATATTCAGCTGCAATGCACTGTATTTTTTTGTCTACATAACATTAGCACATTTCTCCCTTTTAAATGATCTGGTAGATATGCTGAAGGCAGTCAATATTTTGCCATAAAGCTTTTAAAATTAACTGTATTCGCTTCCTTACATAAATACAGCAATTTATATTAAAAAAAAGTTTATCTGCAATGAAATCATTCAATGGAAGGTCTGATAGACAGGAGGGAGAGCAGGTGTTGTTTTAAAAAGTCAGTAACATTCATGTTAATCATCTCCCCATGTGTAATAGTCTCAGAAGAATAAGAATGGAAATCCAGCCCTGGGGTTTCTTACCTTAAATCTAAGCAACCACTTAATGCATAAATGGAGCAAATAAAAGAGGTAAGGAAAAAAAGCATTGAAAGGTTAGTTGGAACTTCAGGATATGAAGAGAAAGGAAAAAGAAAGAAAAAAGTTAAGCATTCAGCATTAACAAAATAATGTATCAGTAGATCATAGAAAGAGTGGTTAAAGCAGAATGTGTCATGAATAAAAGATTTTCAAGCTGAAACTTTTAATATACATTAATCACAAAGCCTTTAGATTAACACCTTAAAATTAATGCTCAAATGTTTGTATACTGTTTATTCAAGTTCTTACAGTGCTAATAAAAACTCAGCTTCCTTCAGAATGGAACATGAGATCTAGATGGATTAACTTCAGAGATTAATTTACTTGAGCTGTCAAAAAATAGCCTTATCAATACCCTGAGCTCATTTAAACTGTTACATGTATTAGCATATTTACAACTAGCTGAAACAGAAGCCTCTAGAATATGAAGACAATACATGTTCTTTCCTAGACAATGCTCTTAATTAACTCTTAACCTGATGCTGTGAGATATCTCTTGAACAAAGATCAAGAGCAAATAATTAAGTCTTGTAAAAAGTACAGCAATCTATATGGCTACTTCAGCACATATGAGCATTTTCTGAACTATATATTAAGACATTAACCAAGAGTGAAATCTTATTTTAAAGTCTAAGTGCTAGCTTTGTGACATCTTACATCTACGTTTTACTGTCACAATACCATGTATCTTTTTTCCCTATAATAATTTTTTTAAAAAATACTAGTCCTTCCATTTGAATATCATTTCATTTGTTTTCAGTTCAGCTAATCTAAATGTATCATTACACTTTTTGTAATACCGAACAAGATATGCAGAATCTCAAGAGTGGAGCATCCAGAGGGATTACTCCATTTTATCCATTTAGATCATAAGTAGACCCTTAATGTATTACAAAAGAAACATAATCTGTTTTACTAGAAAATCTCCTGTCTTCAAGTTTAAAATTACATGGAACTATTAACCAAAACCATCTCTGCTTCACACAGCTACACTGGAAAATCAGGTCTCTCTGTACTGGCCAGACAGAGTGGCCAGTTACATGAGAGGGTCATGAGCTGAGACCTTTTCTGCAGCAGCACTGCCTGATAATTACAGTGCTTTAATGCACACCACTTTGAATGGATCAAGCTTTCTTTTTTTCATCCCCTTGACTAAAGAACTCTTTAGAGGGAAGAACAGATTTGAAGACTTAGTAACTCAGGAAACATTTGAAAAAATTGAGAGCAAGTCTCTTTCAGACAAAAGGTTCTTCAGATTTTTGCAGTATTGTCACTACAGGGAGGGCAGATGAGGAGGGACTGCTGGAATAATATAGTGGCACTTAAATTCTCTCTCACATATTAAGAAACGATATTGTAGAGCACTTTTTCCTGAAGATGGTATCCATTGATGCTTCGAATTTCTGAATGGAAGGAATAGGTGCTCAAGTGGCTATACTACTTCTCTCAAGATGGCATACTGCATTTCTTGGCCAAGGATGCTCCCTTTTTCTCCTATTTTCTTCTATTATTCTCTGTCCAGTTTCTCATCTTTCTCAGGGGTTGCAAGGAATGCTTGCTGCTCTTTGATTGTCCTGACAATGCATAGGTCTGGGTTCAAGTACTAGAGGAGAAGCCCTTTAGCAGAGAAAGCAGAAACGAGGACAAAGAATGCAGACTGAGGCACCCTGATGCTAACTGGAACTTTAATGCTATTTATCCAGTAACTCCTTCTGAATACTCATTTCAAGGGAAAAATGCTACAGCTCAAACAATAAAGAGCTATTAAAAGGCAAATTTAAAGCTCCTACTCTTTTTCTTTTTTTCTCTTTGTTCTCCAGCCAGAGTTCTAGTAAACTAATCTGTAGTTTACTAGAACTGCTGTTCAAGCAGAACAAAAACAACAGGTTCATAAGCACAACTGGCCACTTTCTCCGCATCAGCAAGACAGTTCCTTCTTCTGCGCTGAACGCACCCTGACTGGAACAGATCTAGGGATCTTAATGTTAAGGATAGCATGATGTCAAGCTCTCTGCTTATTGTTTCACAAGTACAAATACTTTTTCATTTTCTACATAAATATAGTACATCATAAATACAATTTGTAAGATGTTTCAAGCTCATCACAAGCATAACAAATGGATGCAAATACACATTTGAGTCGTCATCCATTTGATGAACTATGTTCTTTCAGAAGAACGTAATTCATTGCATCACAGTGAGTATGATTCTGCTACATTGAGGTAAGTGGAATACCAATTATAATGGTTTAGAGTCAGTGCTAAGTAAGATTGTGCTGCAGAGCAATTAAAATCTATTCTTTAATGAGTTCTAGAATAATCTCATTAAAACAAAAGTGATCATTAAAATATTAGCAACAGTAATCCTACAGGTTAATATGCTCCATCCATATCCAGAAGGAGTTCTGCTGACCTGCATAAATTCAAAATATATAAGAATTAGCAGTAAATTTGAACACAAGACTGATAATAATTTTCTGGTCAAAAATGCAGCTATTAATGCTGGGGGATTTTTTGTTTGGTTTGGTTTTCCAAATCAAGCTTAAAGAGTCGCTTGTCTTTTAAAAATCTGTTTAGGGTTACAAACTGAGGCTGACTCTTTTGGTAAGAAATGGGGAAAAAAGACTTTCTGTTAATGAACAGGATGCTAAGAAGACCTCGGGTAAAAAGAGCTTGGGAAAGATATTTAAATACCACTGTTCAGAATCTGAATTTTAAGAGTTTGGTTAAACAACCTAGTGCCTTTTAAATGGCTACCCAAACAGAGAGTTCAAATGGAACAACATAGATAACCTAATGCAGTTAGGTGTCAAGCAAAAGAAATTCTGGTGTACTTCGACTGGAAGAAGCATCTTACCTTACTGCTGCTTAGCAGGTTTACAGATTTGTTAGTTTGTCATGTAAAAAATGACACCAATTTGTGTTATTTACCTTTCTTCTCCCGGAACTTTAACACTGTCAGTGTTCTTATTTCCGTATTTGTTTTCCTGGCAGCACAAGTTAACAATGAGCTCGCACCTGCTGAGACTGTTTACATTCAGGATGTGCTTTTAAAAAGTGCATATCTCATCTCACACATGATACTACTGCTGTTGTGCATGCTGATCTAACACTTGCACACAACAGCCACCAGTTGTGTCTCAGTCTGATCTTTGCCCTGAAATTCCTCCTTTTTTCCTAATCTTAAAAAGGAGAACCAGGTGGCTTCAAACTTGGCAGCAATATTCCCATCCTGAAACCCCATATGGCACAAAAGTTTTAGAGAGCCCACTTTAACAAAGCACAACACAAGATATGGGTATAACTGAAAGAAAGAAGAAAAGGGAGCATATAACACTTCTTATGCAAACCCTTTCTTTGGGTGAGCTTCAAAGTAAACCAGTTGCAATTACAGCTGGATCATACTTTGTGGTGCTAGTTCAGGCAGAAAAGTGATGGTCATTAGCCTTCCAGTCCTCAGCTAATATCCCTGGCAACTGATTCAGACAATAACAGCAGCATCACATAAGTAGGTATTCAGAAGCATTTTAAAAGGTGAGACCCATAGTCTCGGATAACCTCAGAAATAAGATTCACTGGCTTTGCAAGTTTTAGAAACACTGGGGCAAGTAAACAGGTAGGGGCAACTGCAAACTGGACTCCTCTTATGTTTACAGACACACTGGCCAGGCAAGGAGAAACTGGTATATTGCCATGAAAAATATCAAGTTATTTTGAAAACAGACAAAGACAAGGTATTTGCAGTTTGGCTGTTTTAACAATATCACCTACCTTCACTCCATGTCCAATATCATCTAGAATTGTATAATCAATAGGTTTCCTGATGTAGCGAACTGGTCGCTCCAAGTTAGCTGGTGCAATGATTTTGTGAGTTCTTGAGGTGTTTTTGTTTGTAGTCAAGATACCAATTTCTCTTCTAGCAACTTTCTCTTTGTGAATGTCCACCGTCTACAAAAGACGCAGTGTATTTACTAACAGTGGTATGCATTTGAATACAGAGGCAGTATAAAAAAAAAAAAAAATTGAATCAATTCCAACGTTTTGAAGATCTGTGTATACTGTCCTAAACATATCACTACACATACATGATTACATCATCTTTGTTCAATTTACTGTTGAACTTGCCACCTCTAAACCCACACTGACAGCCACAGGTTCTTACGGTTTTCTGTTATTCTCATTCTTCACAGTTCAGCAAAATTCCTTGTCCTTACCATTCTTAGTAGTTCCCATTAATAACTGACACTGTTTTATATGATTCTTTCAATTACACTTTATAATTTTACAACTGCTCTCTAAGCTTGTCTTTGTAATAGTCTCCAGCTAGATGAAGTGTAAGAATACATTCCCAAACCTTAGCTTTTATGATCTGAAAAACAAACCATAAGCAGGTTTTCTTACACTGGTAGTCATATCCTAGAATGAAATTTTACGCAGACAAATCAACAAGGTATTTCAGTCATTACTCATCACTCATCACAAAGCAATGATTAGATTTTAGAAGTTGCTCAGTACTAATTTGTGCACAGCTAAGCTAGTGGTTAAGCAGAGTGCCTTCACTTAGAATGCCTAAGGCCAACACTGAAAATCCCTCTCTCCACATACTACAATGAGTATCACAGGAGAATCTCCGGTGTAAGACAAAGCCCTGCTAAAAATTCATTGCCTAAAAACATGTACTTGAATCTTGTTTGGTAAAAAGACTTAGAAAAAGCTACCAAAAAGTCTATCTAACCCTTCCAGGAAAATAAAATCTCTTAAATCATGGTGCAGAGTTGCTTGCATCCTTTAAAAAAAAAAAAAAAAAAAAAAAATCCTGCTCACAAAACAGCTTTCCATATAGGAAATTTGCCACAGTGTCACAGTTGTGAACAAGCATTTTAGTTACAGGGTAAAAAAAAAAAAAAAGGTAAGAAAACAGGCAGAATCACCACCATTAGGATTTCTAAACATGCACAGGATTTCTTGTTACCACTTTAGTGATTACGAATGGTACCAGAAAGACTTTTCACAGTTAGTAGACAGGCTCTGTAGTAACTAAGGAACAGGTACAAATGAGAACTCATTTTAATAACACATTTTCTTAAATTTTTTTTTCCTATGGGCAAGGATTGGGGCAGTGGGGTTGGCTACACTGTTTTACCTTTTTCTTTGTGCTACTGATAGCAAAACAAGTAAAATGGGCCCTGTACTACCTTGTGCAATCACCACCACCTTTAAAACTACAAAAATTTAAAGAAAATCAACACAAGAAGTTGTTTCTTCACATTCTTTCCAGAGAAGAATTTCTACAAATACCAGGGGCATTATATGGAAGCTAAATTTACTGTCTATCAAGATTATCTAGTATTTCCCAGCAACATATTTTCAAGATCTTGCAACTTCGCTAAAATTAAGCACTGAATACAGCTTTATCATGTACATTTCTGCTACCTCTAGTACCACCTGCCTAGAACTGTAAGGGTTCTACTAAAGATGCAGAGCTATTTCTTAAAACAAAGCTACAGAGAAATAAATTATTCAAGGTCAAAATATGCTGGCAACCCTCTCTTTGGAAAGCTCGAGTTTGCTGAGGAATGATTTGAAATGTAATAGGGGTAGTTAAACTATCTGGGACACATCCTCAATCACCCTCACAGAAACCCACCCGGATCTGGCCAATGTATAAACTCTGTTGAAATTCACGGTTCATACAAGCTTAACAGAAACACATATATTTCTACAGCTACTTAACAACTAAACCACTCTCCAACCAATTTTGCCAAAGCCCTTCCTGAAGCTCCCTGCGATGACCAGGTCTATATACCATCCCCCCAAAAAACAGTGCAGATCAGATCCTCACAGCTCTTACGATATTATTGATTGCACAAGCACCAGTGCAAACACGGCACATAAACATGTTCCAGGCCAGAGTACCAAAAGTGTACCATTCTGCATCAGGGTAAGATTCAATATTTTATCTTTCATCACAAGCTTCCATCGCTTCTCTGTGCCAGGCTTTCGCTTTTGGAGCACAGTGGAAGGACTAGTTCTGGAACAAGTAGCAGTCATCCCAAAGAGATCGTCTACAGAACTCTCACCTCATCTGTTGAGGAGTTAGAAAGCACATACTTTTTTGATAAACTAATCACATGTGACTGCAACAACTTGGAGGACAGTCTCATGTTTAATGCCACTAAAGAATTCAATTTCTACCATTATCTCAGACTTCATCTGTGATCTAGACATGTCACTAGAGAACATTACACTGACTCTTGTGTGCTCTTTGTCTCACAGGCTTCTGATACCATTGGCTAGAATGTTAAACAACCTCAGCTGCGACACCAACTGCACCTCAAATGCTGTATGATGTTTCAAAAGTACTGAAACATCAAAATCTTATGGGTCTGAATCTGGTCATTCAAAACTGGTTTATGCCATGAACACTGTGCTCTCAGAGCCTTAATTTCAATCTACAAATCAGAAAGAAAGTAAATTAATTACTGCAGTGTTGGCAAGATTATTTCTTCCTTTCTCTGCATTTCAAGTGCTTGACCTCTGCAACTTTAAAGATGTTCTGTTAGTATTTTCCTATCCAATTACCTACAAATACAATGTGAGCACAGATATTTAATGCACATGCTATTATAGCAATGGTATCTTGGCACTGTGGATGTTTTTATGAATGAAAACTGTGGTTTTTTAATTATTCATAGGAGTTGTGAGTACAAGTGGTTTTCTTATGGACTATGGTGATCAGTGAGGCATGACTACAGTAACAAACAATTAAATGCATAAAACCTAATCAAAACCTGAAGCTCATCTCATAGGAATTCTCTTGCATGATGATTCAGAATATCTCTTTTAGCTTGAATAGCTATGGAATGACTGGGAGTATAAAAACAGCACCTAATTCTGGTACATACTCGTAAAATTGTATTGAAAAGCATTTTGCTGGCAGGTTTTTAAAAAATTTCATTTTCTTGCTTAGTAGACTACTGGAGTCATAAGATCTTAAGACACCTATAAAACAGCAGAAAGGAACATTGAGGTATTTGCTTAGTAGAGAAAGGAACACAGATTAACCTGCTACTAAAGAAAATGAAAACATTTATCCTCAACTCACAGGCAATTATTGCCTCCAGTACTAGCATAAATCCCTTAAGTGAGACAGGAGAATGCAAGCAGAATGTTTATTCAGCAGTTTAGAAACTTCTACTGAGAAGTTCTGGGGGTTAGTGCTGGACTAACAAAACACCTGGCTTGAAAAGTCTGTCAGGAAAAGCAGATGGGATACATTGTGCCCTTCTATAACTTAAATCAGTGTTTTCTAACAAGAAATTTCAGACCCCCGACAGCATTATGACACATTTTTCCCCACAACTCCATCACCTTTGGCAAAAGCTTTTAAATTACAGTTTGTTAGAGGTTATGCTCATTACTATCATCTTTTCAAATGCTTTCCAAGATGCCTGCAATAAGCTTAAGGGGGGAGGGGAAAAGTATAAACCATTGCATTTTTTTCCTATTAGGAATTTTCTGGACATTTTGAAACATCAAGTTTCCATACCAAATTCAATTAAATTAGCCTGAAGATCTGTAAAGCTTAAAATAGAAAAAACATTAAACCATTTCTGAGATTCCAAAGTTAACACTATTTACCACTTCACTTGGAAGTCACTGAACTCAGAGTTTTGAGAAGTATTCTCTTCTACTGTAAGTGACATTTCTTGAATATGTGCTGAAAACAGCACTGATAACACAGGGATGTTTTAGTTACTGCTGAGCAGTGCTTACACAGAGTCAAGGCCTTTTCTGCTCCTCACACCCCCCCATCAGCAAGTAGGTTGGGGGCGCACAAGAAGCTGGGAGGGGACACAGCTGGGACAGCTGACCCCAACTGACCACAGGGATATTCCAGACCATATGACATCATGCTCAGCATATAAAGCTGGGAGGAGGTTGGCAGGGGGGCTGCTGCTCAGGGACTGGCAGGGAATCAGTTGGTTGGTGGTGAGGAATTGTTTTCATTTGCATCACTTCTCTTTTTGGGTTTTATTTCTCTTTGTCATTTTCCTTTTCATTACAATTATTACTATTATTATTATATTTCAATTATTAAACTGTTTTTTCCTTAAATCACAAGTTTTCTCACTGTAACTCCTCTGAGTCTCTCCCCACAACCTGCTGGAGGGGAAGTAAGCAAGTGGCTGCATGGTGCTTAGTTGCTAGCTGGGGTTAAACCACAACAGCACTTTGAAAGTCTAAACTGTAGTGAAATTTCGGAAATAAAAGTCTCCAGAAGCCTTGATTTCTTCCTCTTCTCAAAACATTTTAATTTAAATTTATCTACTTATTGTCAGTCTGTTAGTATGGGCTTTTAAAATTCAGTTTAAAAAAACATCTTAGAAGAAAAATGTAGTGTTTCTGTGCTTTTATTTCTTTTTAAATCTAATTTCATAGAATTTAAACAAACTAATTGCAAATTACTTTGAAAACTGGACTATTACTTTAAAATCAGTGTCTAATTTTGACATGTTCGAAATGCGACATTAATTGCTTCAACTCAAGTTGTATGTAATTTAAACACAAAGAAAGAGGTCATAATGATAGAAAAATGCTGAAAAGCTACTTGCTCCAAAAACGGGTAATACGTACTGAGGAAAATTAGATTTGCATTACCATTTTTGAGAGACTTTGGCTATTCTTGTAACTTGCAAAAATAAGATAACTGAAAAGGGTTACAAGCCTTTACTGACTTATCAGTGGAAGGTCCAAGTGAACTTCCCTGCAGAGACCAACCAGCTCAAACATGTTGCTACAGTTCAGCCAAGTAACACATGCTGACTACAGAGAAGTTCAAGTCTGCGGTCTATTCAATATCTGTTCTGATAGCCAGTATCACAGGACTCAGATTCCCTAATGAAGCAGATTTCTCCACCATGCAGTGCCATGGAAGATAACTCATCACTATCCCTCATCTTTGTGATAACATGCTTATTTATGTAATTGCTAACTAAGAGTATTCTATAACTAAACAGGAAAAAATATTTCTCATCATTAAAACCTGAAAAATTGTCAGATTAATTTAAAGAATTTGGACAGATGTCCGCTAACTTTAAAACTTTAACACAATTTTTTAACAAGTATAAATATTTATACAGATGATCTGTGTTTAGGATTTAAATTTTCAGACAAATATGAAACACTGCATATCATCTAGCTCTGGACAAGGCTCAAGAAGGCAAATAAGAATAAATTCATGAAGCTTTCAAACCAAATCAAAGTAATTCTAAATTTTAATCCAACAGGATTTAATCACTTGCATAAAAATAGTTTTAGTAGTAATGATTTTCTTATTCAGGACCTATATATAATCTGAAAACCCACAAATTATTATCAGCTTCCTTTTCAGCTCTTTGATTAAGTTGGCATTTAGAAGGAAACATAGAAAATTATATAAATTGGCATTCTATCAATAAATGGAGAACTAGAGTATTTCATCTTCTAAAGTTAATCATGTCTCTTCCAGTTTGAGCTAATCTTGAACAAAACAAGCACTTCTGAAAAAGTTTTCTTACTAAGAGCCAAATGATTTTGCTCCCTTCTTTGGAGAATATGTGGAATTACAAGTCAGAATTAAAAGCAGGATTACACATCCAGACTTCATAATTTGTATTAGTGTTTTCTAAACTTAAATATCAATACCTACTAACCAAAGCATTAATGCAATAAAGTACTGCAAGCAGATGGTAATTACCAATCTGGTTTCTCTTCTATGTTACTGACATAATTTCAAGTCAGACTGACTGAAATAATATCGTGGCAATAAGGTATTATACCATGAGGTATTTTAAGTGGTATGAGAAACAGTCCATTAAACTTTACACCCAACACAAAAAAGACTGAGAAAGTTTTCTGCAGGTTAGGTTTATTTCTGGAGAAGTATAATCAAATTTCCTGAAAAATTATTTATTACATGAAACTGTGACAAAATAAATTCATCTTTTAGAAAAAAATTACCACTGAATTTAAGACAGATAATATAACCATCTACAACATTGGCATCATGGGATAAAGCCATTTCTGAACGTCTTGAATTCAACTTAACAAAGTTCCTTGGATCAACATACTTCATGTATGTAATATCAAAAATTCAAATACAGTCTGCTCCAATGAGATAATTTCTTCCATGAAGACTCGGGGAGCATCCTACATATGGGTGATGCAGACTCAAAAAAATACAAAACAAAAAAAGTCCAAACTCAATTTTCAATTTTACTGTGATATTAAAAAAAAAAAAAATTACTTTTTGTTGTTGTTTAACTGCAGCCTATGAATTTTGGCAGATACATCTTCATTAGGTGTTGGGTGCTGGTAATTTAGTGCTCTATTTTAAATGACCAGCTATTCTGTATAAATGCCAAAGACAATCTAATCTAGCACCTCAATCTGCATAAATCTCACTTTCTCAGAAGGAAAAAAATTTAAAATGCTATGCCCCTTTCCCCAAAAGTTACTTTACAGAAACTGTGTGACAAAACGAACTTTCCACATCTATAAAATGCAAAATCCAGTGAAATCTTAATATTTTTATTATTATACTGCCTTTGTGTCAGGCTCTCAAATAGTTTAAATAGTCAGCTGGCACTACTGTCAAGAAGCACATACACACACAAGCACACACACACACGTATACACACACAGAGGCATATAAACACATACACGGCATATATAT